>NC_058130.1:104023677-104075836 GCF_016433145.1 Gracilinanus agilis
AGGACAGACCAAATTGAAAAGGAAAATCAAAAGCTTACAGCAGAAAACCAGTCTCTAAAGACAAGAATTGAGCAAGTAGAAGCCAATGATCTATCAAGACAGCAAGAACAAATAAAACAAAGTCAAAAAACTGATAAAATAGAAGGAAACATGAAAAATCTCAATGAGAAATTGACAGATCAAGAAAACAAGTCAAGAAGAGACAATCTGAGAATCATTGGACTTCCTGAAAAAGCAGAAATTAATAGAAATTTGGACTCCATACTAAAAGAAATTATTCAACAAAATTGCCCTGACGTTCTACAACAAGAGGGCAATATAGACATTGAAAGGATCCATAGATCACCCTCTACACTAGACCTTGAAAAGACAACCCCCAGGAATATAATAGCCAAATTCAAGAGCTTCCAAGTAAAGGAAAAAAATTTACAAGAGGCCAGAAAGAGATAATTCAGATATCAAGGAACACCAATTAGGATAACACAGGATCTGGCAGCCTCTACACTAAAAGACTGCAAGGCTTGGAATATGATATTCAGAAAGGCAAGAGAACTGGGTCTACAACCAAGGATCATGTACCCATCAAAACTGACTATATACTTCCAGGGGAAAGTTTGGGCATTCAACAAGATAGAAGATTTCCAAGTATTTGCACAGAAAAGACCAGGGCTAAATGGAAAGTTCAATATCCAACCACAAAAATTAAGAGAAACATGAAAAGGTAAATAAGAAACAGTGGGGAAAGTAAGAAAACTCATATTTTTAAAATTCTGCATCTTTAAGGGCTTCAATAAGATCTAATTATTTGTATTCATATGTGGAGAAATGTTATGTATAATTCTCTGTAGTGAACTCTGTTCACCATTATAGTATTCACTATTATAGTAATTAGAAGAATTATTTATAGGGAGAGGTTGGAATACTAAAGGGTCTAAGATGATATGGGTGGGTGGAAAAGAGAGGGGTGAATAGGAGAGGACACCAAGAGAATCTTGAAGGAATAAGAAAAATAGCATACTCTATTATACACAAAGAGGGCATGGAAAGGGGGAGGGGATGAATACTATTATAAGAAGGAGAGGAAGAGACCATTAAGAGGTAATATTTAAAACTTAATCTCAGTGTAATTAACCCTGAAAGGGAAGAGTAGCTATATCCATTGGGATATAAAACTCTATCTAACCTTACTGAGAAAGTCAGAAGGGATAAACCAAGGGGATCAGGGGAGTGGGGAGGTCAAGAAAAGGGAGGGAAGAAGATGGGGGAGGGAATTCACTAGACCTTAAAAATAAAAATTGGGTAATATAAGGGAGGGGGAAGAAAAGTAAGTAAATCAAGGGAGGGGACAAGGGTTACTTGCAGAAAGCAAAACACTGGTTTAAAAGGAAATAGTGTAAGAAGAAGGAGTAGAACTAGGAGAGGATACCAAAATGTTAGGGAATACACAACTGATAATTATAACTCTGAATGTGAATGGGATGAACTTGCCCACAAAACGGAAGCAAATAGAAGAGTGGATTAGAAACCAAAATCCTACCCTGTGTTTTCTACAAGAAACACTTATGAGGTGGATGGACATACACAGGTTTAAGGTAAAGGGCTTGAGCAAAATCCTTTAGGCCTCAAATGAGAAAAAGAAGGCAGGAGTGGCAATTATGATTTCTGACAAAGGCAAAGTAAAAATAGATATGATTAAAAAAGACAGGGAAGGTCATTACATCCTGAATAAAGACAGTATAGACAATGAGGAAATAACATTGCTCAATATGTATGCACCAAATGGCATAGCAACCAGATTCATAAAGGGGAAACTGGCAGATCTCAAGAAGGAAACTACCACACCAATGTAACTATCAACAATTTGGAAATATTTCTTGATCAATGACACATGTTAAAACCAGTGGAAATACACATCAGCCATGGGGGGGGGTGACCTTAGGGGGTGAAGGGGAAAGTAAGAGCACGAATTATGTAACCGAGTTAACTTTTCTAAAAAATATATATTAATAAATGTTTAAAAAATAAAGGCATTGTTAAACAAGTTGTGGCCTATGATTGACTTAGAACACTACACTGTGACAAATGATGAGGAGGTTAATTTTGGAAAGATCTATGAAGAGTGAAATGAGCAAAAACAAGACTATATTATGCAAAATAATAGAGATATTATTTGGTACTGCCTCTATTGTAATATTCCTACGATCCATTTATATGAGTTTCATAAAGGAAAGAACATATGGCCTACTTGCATATTTGTAACAGTGGATAAACTTTTACAGCTTTATATATCTCTCTAAAACCTGAATAGCTTTTGTGACCCTCTTCAAAAGACAATGATATATAAATATATATGTATGTATAAACTCTGAATATAATATATAATAAAAGAATTGCAAAGGTTAGTACTAATCCATGTCTATAAATAAACATATATTGTGCATACATATTTCTATTTATATATTAGTATATATATTCATGTATCTGAGAAATGATCAAATATATATAATATAATATTAGAGCTGAAAAAAAGGGAATGAAGAAAAAGAAATTGTGAAAGACAATATGAGGGTTCTAAAATAGGAAATAAGGACAAGAATGAATTTTAGCATGGGAATTGTGAAAGGACCTTAGGAGAAGCTAAATAAGGATAATGAAGAGAAGACTTGAATTGAAGGTAGAGCAAGAAACAGAAGAAGACTAAAAATTTAGAAGAAATACTTGCAGTGATATACCTAAGAAGAAAACCCTTATGGAGCAAGTATAGGAATAGAAGATGAAAAATTTTAGAAAAGAAACAGAGGGATATAATGAAGTAAAGATGAAAGAAATTTAATATAATCAAAATTATTTATTTTACATTTTGTAATTTTCTCCAACTCTTTTTTTGTTTTAAAATTTTTCCTTTCCCAGAAATCTGACAAGTATACTATTCTGTGTTCACTTAATTTACTTATAGTTTCCTTCTTTATATTTAAGTCTTTCACCCATTCTGAATTTATCTTGGTGTATGGTGTGAAATGTTGATCTAAACCTAATCTCTCCCATATTGTTTTCCAATTTTCCCAATCAAATAGTGGATTTTTGTCCCAAAAGTTGGGCTCTTTGGGTTTATCATATACTGTCTTGCTGACGTCACTTACCCAAAGTCTATTCCACTGATCCTCCTTTCTATCTCTTAGCCAGTACCATATCGTTTTAATGACTGCTGCTTTATAGTATAGCTTAATATCTGGTACTGCTAAGCTACCTTCCTTCACGTTTTTTTTTTTTCATTATTTCCCTTGATATTCTTGATCTTTTTTTCTTCCAAATAAACTTTGTTATAGTTTTTTCTAATGTAGTAAAAAAGATTTTTGGTAGTTTGATAGGTATGGCACTAAATACATAAATTAATTTGCGTAGAATGGTCGTTTTTATTATTTTAGCTCGTCCTACCCATGAGCACTCAATGTTTTTCCAGTTGTTTAGATCTAGTTTTACTTTTTTGGAAAGTGTTTTGTAGTTATGTTTGTATAATTCCTGTATTCGTTTTGGTAGATAGATTCCTAAGTATTTTATTTTGTCTAGGGTAATTTTAAATGGTGTTCCTCTTTCTAGCTCTTGCTGCCGTGATGTGTTGGAGATATTTAGAAATGCTGATGATTTTTGTGCATTTATTTTGTATCCTGCAACTTTGCTAAAGTTGTTGATTATTTCTAATAGCTTTTTAGTTGATTCTCTAGGATTTTTTAAGTAGACCATAGGGGGATGTAGACCTGAAAAGACCACACCCATGTAACTATCAATAATGTGTAAATAAGTCTTGAGTGACCACACATAATAAAACCAGTGGAAATGTGAATTGGCTACAGCAGAGGGGGGTGGGGAATTGAAGGGGTGAAGGGGAAAGTAAAAACTTGACTTATGTAACCATGGAAAATTTTTCTAAAAATAAAAAATCATTTTCAAAAAAAAAAAGATGAGAGAAAAAGTCTCAAGCAGAAGTAGGAGGGGCAATGAGAAGAAAAAGGACTTGAGGAAAATGATTGGTAGTCAAGGTAATGAATGTAAGTTAATAAGAAGAGGAATTGGATGCCCATTATTTTGGGGATGATTAAACAAGTTGAGGCATAAACTAAGGGAAGGGGAACAGAGGAAAGGAGTTAACTGGATATTTTAATATGACAAACAAAATAAATTTTAAATCTTAAAAGAAGGAAAAATGGAGTAGTAAAATAAAGGTTAGGGAAAGGAATTTATATGTATTCATCAAAGTGTGAACTACAGTAGGGGTGAATGTGATGCAATGAATGGCAATTCCAAAATCAAAATTTCTAAGAAGCAGATTATCACAAAAAGAAGGGCATCAGCTAAAAGAAGGCTAAAGATTCGAAGAGATAGAAGGGACATCTGACCTGTGGCAGATGTTTTGAGTAACAGAAAAATGGAAGGGACAAGAGAAAGATAAGATTTCCTTCAGGAAATTATGGTATTCATGCACAGGAACCCTCAGGGAAAGATCATCCAGACAAAGCCAGAAAAAGAAGAGATGAGTAATCATAGATGACTTACTGATGAGGGATGATTTTTTTAACCTGATAACATCAAAATAGAAAGCTTTCTTTCTAAGTCATGTATCCAAATCACACCACAGTTGATATATCTTGGTGGTATAATGAAGACAGTATTAGACCTAGAGTTAGGAATATCTGACTTCAAATTCAACTTTAGACATTTCCAGCTATGTGGTTCTGGACAAATCACTTAATTTATTTGATTAGTTTCCTCATTTGTAGGAATAATGATAGCACTTATCACTCAGGGTGTTCATGAACATAAAATGAGGCAATTTTTGGAAAAATGCCTTGTAAATTTTTTAAATCTTAAGTAAAACTTACCTATTTGTTACTATGTGTTATGTAGTGCAAAGGGGTGCATATTAACCCTTCAAAGCCTTACTGCAGAATTTCAGACAGTTGAAAAGTTTTTAGAATCCTGACTAGTGGCAGTTGATCCTAGAGACTCGATGAGAGTAGGAGGATCAACTGAGCTCTATCTTTGGACTAAAACCTGGCCTATATTCTGCAGCTTCCTCTTAAGATTTGTTAGCTTAGCTATTTCCTTTGGATCTACCTAACCTCCCCTTTCCTAATCATCACTTTCCCTTCCTAAATTTCTGTGGATTTTGAAAGGAGGGTGGATCTGGGTGGTAGCTTTCAAACTTTGTAGATTTAGGTTCCCTGTAGTCAAGTAGGGCTTCCCTTGATACAAATTATCTCTTAAATCATTATATGCAACTTTACTACCCCTTTTGAGCAACAAAACCTCAGGGATGAGTTAGGAAGGTCCTTTTTCAGTCTCACATTCCTGTCTCCCTCCCCCACCTGAAGCTTTCCCTAGGAGGCTGTTAGAGTTACCTGGTATCCCTCTGTCCTTTACAATCAACCCTGAAACTCAAGAAACCCTGTT
Organism: Gracilinanus agilis; assembly: GCF_016433145.1. Classification (NCBI taxonomy): domain Eukaryota; kingdom Metazoa; phylum Chordata; class Mammalia; order Didelphimorphia; family Didelphidae; genus Gracilinanus; species Gracilinanus agilis. The sequence continues at coordinate 104,029,126 of NC_058130.1, forward strand.
TGTCACTTAATCAAACCTTTGGCTAATTCATTAGTTGATTGATAAGAGAGGGAGAAGGGGAAAAAGGAACAATATTCTCTCTGGGTCTTGAGGGAGTTGGAGGTAACCATTTTGGAGGAAGTGTAATCTCAATACTTCCTCTGGACTCTTCCTTCATGAACCTGAGAAACTGACTAGAAAGCCCTCTAGTTAGTTTCAAGCCATTTCTGGCTTGCCCCAACCTTTGTCTGTAGAAGTGTCCTTCCTACCTGAAGGCTCAGTCTGTTTCTCTTCAGTGTCTCTTTCTCAACCTGTGTACTCAGTCTGTGACTCCCTGCTGCAGCAGCCCTAAGTTACCTTCTCCTCTCCCTTTGCTCCACTATAGTACTGTCCTTATCCACTTTACTGCCTTAGGGATCCACAAATCCCTATCCACAGTACCTTTATTCCCCATTATCACCTTAACCTGGTTTAGTCCCTTATTACCTCCAGCCTTTAGTCCCTTACCTGCCTTATCCCATCTTACAACTTGACCTGACTATTCCCTTATTACCTACCTTACCTCCCTACCTGCCTTTATCTCCTTATTACCACTTGACTAATTCCCTTATTACAACTATTAGCCTATTCCTTTATTACAGTTAAATAGTATGAAAGTTACTCACTTCTGGTGATTCACATGGGAACAAAGCCTAATTCCAGAAGGACTCTAGGAATCCTTGGTAAACTATATGAAATATTGGGGAAGTAATGATGTAGGCCAGTTTAGTGACCTAGATAAAAATTCATTATTGTTGACTTTCAAAAACAGTGGTTTCAGAAAAGAAAGGAACATGTGAGAGGTAAACAGCAAACTAGAAGACAGTACCCCAAAACAGACTTTAGTTTGTGGCACCCTGACTTAAAATATAAGAATGAAAAGGTCTTGACCAGAAACTGAACTTCATAAATTGAGATATGGAAGCAACTTAAAAATGTCTTTGTCAGTTTCCTCTGGCTTATTAGCACTAACTTTTCTCCTTATTATGCTGTGCAAGAGAAATACCAATAATTCCACTTAGTAGCAAGTGAGATTTAAGAAAGGTAAAGCAACACTTCCCAATACCAAACCACCTCTACTGAAACTGAGAAGTATCTGTGTTATTTGTCCTATGCTAGGACAAGCTTTAGATTCCCATTGGACATATTTTTTTAATATACAGAATCTTCTCATTTGAAAGTGAGAAGATATCACAGCAGAATCTAGCAAAATCCATTAAAAAAAAAGAAATAATAATGAATCAGAAAAGTGATCCCTTAGCCTTTGATTGAAGATCTCCTTGGTAGAGGAACAATAAACAAAAAGTACAATGATAAGATCAAAACTTTTTCCAGTCCCATTTCAATCTGAATTACAAAAATCTCAGGAATGAGAAATATTCTTCCTTCTCCTATGTTTCCTTCTCTTAATACTGCTACTAATAATCATAATAATAAAAAGATAAATGAGTAGTAGTAATGGGAGGAGAAGGAAAAGAATAAGTGGAAAGGGAAAGAAAAGTACAGGAAGAGAAGAGAAAGGGGAGAGAATCTGACATATAAAGTACTATAGAGTATATCAAGGTTTGCAATTTTCCCATCCTTTCATTTGCCCCATATATTATTATCACATATTAATTTCCATTGTGCCAAAAGGCCAGATAGGTTCATCCTCTCCATTGTATAGTTATTTTGCTGCTCCTTACATATATGATAACATTGTACAATGTATTCTTGTTATTCCCATTTGTCTCTGATATCTTTCTAGGAGACATATTTTACTTAGCAAAGGCTTAACCTTAACCTGATGTAGATTCTGTAAAGTTGATATTAAATTGCAAAATAGCCTAATCATTGGAAATATTCATAATCTTAGAATGAAATAAAAATGGGTTTTTTATCATTTTAAAAGGACCAAAAGCAACAGGCTATATGTTATGTTCTGAAAGGGTAATGAAACAGTTCATTTTAAGACTTTCTCTCTAATGTACTGAAACCAAAATAGAAGGCAGGGTCTGATTTTATAATCTCACTGTGCTTTCAGTCACTCCAAAAGGTCACCAATATCCTTTCAAGTGTTTTGTTAACAGAACTTCAGTTACCCATTTGGGTTAGATATTCAAGCAGTGCTGAATGTGTTGTGCTTTTTTTCCTTCTGACTTCTCTTTCCCAAATGTCACCTATAGAATTGTAGCTTTAAAACAGACACCTTTCACTTTAAGCAAAGTAAATACAATTGATTTTTTACCCAAAAGTTAAATTCATGTGTTGAGCTGTATAGACTCAGTTTCAAAAGGACATTACTGGTTATTCAATCAAACTTTTAAAGTAAATTATGGAACATATCCAGCAAATGATTATCCTTTCTCTATTGAAAGTATAAATGAGAGCTTACTGCTAAATAAAGAAGTCTTATTCATTTTGTCTAAAAGTTCTTTTCCATGATGTGTTAAAAATCTGCCTCCCTGAAAATTCTAGTCCTCACTAATAGCTGTAACTTCTTGATCAACATAAAGCAATCTAGTCCCCACTCTGCTACACAGAAGCTTTTCAAATATTTAGAGCCAGCTATTATTATGTTCTCTTACAAGCAACTTCAAATTAAACATTTCTATTTCCTTGAACAAGCTATTTTATGGCATAGTTTCTCTTATGGTAACTGAATTCAAGAGAATAGATTTACACACATCCGCATCTTCTCATCCTATAGGACACTTATCTATAACCTTCGATGTCTTTTTGCCTCATAATAGGGTCAACTGCATTAGGTATTTTAAATATTACCTTACTAAGAAGACAAAAACTTGTGGGGGCATGAATAATTGTTTTATTAGACATTTAATGTTTTGAAAAGTATGTTTTAAAATATAATTTAATTTATGTGGAAATTTTAATAAATTCAACAATTGTATTAAACAAGTAATTTCTGCACATTAGGACACGGTCTAAATTTCAAGCATGTGCATTGTAATGTATGTCAATAACTTTACAGTGATAACAAATTAGATTTAATATCTATATCAAATTTCTAAACTAGTATGTAGTTCATTTGTACATTAACAACAATCTTCACTTTATCACAATATTGAATAATTATGCATTTGTTTAGAAACCAAACTGCAACATAGGTATGCAGTACCCTTAATTTGATTCATTGATGGATCTATAATTTGATGATATTTTTCACTCCAATATATTTTCACCCATCCACACTTTCTCATCCTGTAGGTTACTTTTCCATTCCCTCCTACAAATCCTGCATAGAAGATCCAAATAATATTCTGAGTATCTTCCTCTAGATCTCCTTATATTTAATATGGAAATTCAAATGGAAAATTCACAAATATCTCTCACTTCTGTTCTGTGACTAGACTATCTCCTTTTCTTTTTATACATGTGCTACATTTAACACTTCAGAGAGTATCATATTACATGATGCATGGTCAAATAACATCACTTTTCTGTCATTATCAATTATATTTTTACTCTTGTGGACTATTTTGTAGAATAAAATAATTTGCTTTATAAAGGAAATAAAATATTTGGTTCTAAACTCATTTTCTACAGAACCTATGAAAGCATCTTTGGGGAATCTCCAACAGCAGACAGGATGACAGGGATAATATGTATCTGAATTGGTACCCAGATAATATAGATTTCATCTGTTACATCTCATCTTTTGGAAAAATTAATTCCATATAACTTGAAGACAGAGACTATGTTATGGTGTTACTTTAAAAATATTGTTCTCAAAATGTTGCATACATGCTGGGCATGGTGGTACATTCCTGTAATTCCTTCTTGGGAAGACCAGCACTAGTGGATTGCTTGAGATCAATGTTAAGCATTTGTAGAAATTAATTCTAGCACTAAAAAATCTAATAAGCCACTGGGAAAAGGGAGCCACCAATTTATGTAAGGAGGGATTAATTCCAGGTTAAAAATGGAGTGGCAAAGCTTTTGTTCTGATCTGTAGTGGCAAAAGGCCTATTAAATGTCTGTTTCAATTTTAGCCTAGGAGACAGAGACTCAATATTAAAGAAAAAAAAATCTATCTATCTATATACCTATCTATCTATCAATCTATCTGCCTATTATCACCATCATTTCATCTTCACTATCTGCAAGAAAAATATATACTATATGTGTGTGTGTGTCAAAGTTGTGCCTAGAGGATTTAAAGTAATAGTACCATCATTAAAAATAGTCTAGTTTAGTTATGTTTAATTATTTGTTAAGTTAACAGGGGTATTTGAGGCTTGAATTTTAATTATGGGGACTATATAATTGCTTCCAATTGAAATTAAACATTATTTTATCATTCCCTTGATTTCTGCAAATATTCATTATTTATCCATAATGTCTGTCAATTTTATATCGGTTTTCTCAATATATACTTACAGATAATCATGTTTATTTGTAATATTAATTTACATAGAGGAGATCCATTCTAGTTCTACATGTTGCTCATAATACTGCATGTCATAGTCTGAACAATAGATCTTCTATACCATTTCTTTTCTTTTTCTTTTTTTTATCAGTGTTTCTTCCAAATCAAAGTAAAAACAGTATTTAACATTTATTTGCTGAAAACTTGCATTCTAAATTATCACCCTGAGACAATAAGTGATTTGATATAGGTTATTAATATGTGATCACACAAAACATATTTCCACATTATTCATGCTGTGCAAGAAAACAAGTATGTATATACATATCTATTTAAAACAACATGAAGTAAGGTGAAAAATAATATTTGTCAGTAAACATTAAGACTCCATCAGTTCTTTCTCCAGAGGTGGAAAACATTTTTCATCATAAATCCTTTGGAATTATCTTGGATGTTGCATTGCTAAGAATAGCTAAGTCATACACAGCTGATCACTATATACATTAACTGTTACTATTTACAATATTCTCCTGGTTCTGCTCACTTAATTTGATATCAATCCATGTAAGTTTTTCCAAGATTTTCTGAAATCATCCTACTCAGTTTTTTTTGCTACAATAATATTCCATCACAATTATATAACATAACCTGTTCATACATTATCCAATTATTAGGAATTCCCATAAATTCCAATTCTTTGCTACCACAAAAAAGAGGCTGTAAATATTTTTGCATCAATAAGTCCTTTTTTTTTCTTTATCATTTTTGAGATACAGGCCTAGTAGTAGTATTGTTGGATCAAAGAACATGCTCAGCTTTATAATCTTTTGAGTATAATTCCAAATTTTTCTCCAGAATGATTGGATCAGATCACCATTATAACAACAGTACATTAGTGTCCTAATTTTCCCACATCCCCTTCAACATTTATAATTGTCTTTTTTCTATATTATTAGTCATTCTGATAGGTATGAGGTGGTATCTCAAAGGTGCTTTAATTTGTATTTTCTCTAGTCAATAGTAATTTAGAGAATATTTATGTGACTAAAGGTAGCTTTGATTTCTTTGTCTGAAAACTCCCTGTTAATATCCTTTGACCACATATTAGTTGGGGAATGACTTTTAGACTTAGAAAGTTTATTGAATTCTCTATGTATTTGAGAAATTAGACAATTTTCATAAAAATCCCAATTTTCTGCATTCCTTCTAATATTTATTTCATTGGTTTTATTTGTGCAAAAACTTTTAAATTTAAGACAATAAAAACTGTTTATTTTTCATCTTATAAAGTTCTCTATCTCTTTTTTTGGTCATATAATATTCTCTTATCCTTAGACCTAATAGGCAAACTCTTCCATACTCCCCTAATTTGTCATTGGAATGTCTAAATAATGTATTACATTTAGTGTATTATTTATTTTTTTCATCCTTACCTTTTGTCTTAGAATAAACACTGTGCATTGGTTCCAAGGTAGAAGGCAATGGATGTTAAGTGTCATATTCAAATTCTGGGAGTTGAGAGTCACACCTTGATTGACAGGTGAAGACAGTTGGACATCGGAATGTTCCCGGAGGCCATGAGGACAGGAGGAAAGGCAGTTGGCCAGAAAGGATATGAATACCCTGGGAGCCCCCTGACAGGGGGCTTGGACCCCTTGTCTTTTGGGACCTTGGTTTTGCCTTGGCTGAGCCTTGCCTAAACTCTTGCCTTGGACATTTGATCTTGAACATTGATTGGCCTGTGGATCCTCTGATTCTCTCTGAATCCCTAGATATTTAGGCACCTAAACCATCTCTAGATATTAAGTGGAATTTCCTGAAGGCTGTAGAACTGGCAAAACAACTAGCAGTAAGAAGCTGAGAGAAACCATCATCAATATTTGCATCATCCAAACAGTTTGCTTACTCTGGTTTGGCTGTGACCAGGCTGAGCCAGAGGAGGTGAAGAACAAGCCCAGCATTAATGAACAGCCTACAGTCCTGAGGGATTATTGTCATAGATTTAGTGATAGGGTCACCTATTCCCCAACCCTTTCCTGATCATTCCTTTCCCTTGTTAAACAACATAGATAAAAGTTATTAAGTACCTTCCTGGAGTAGTTATTCCATCACCACTCTGAGGAGGGAGCAACGCAGTCAGATGAACATTATCCAAGGCTGATAGAGTCCAATACCAATAATCAATCAACCCAGGTGAACCTGAAAGGGTTACCTATCCACTGACCTTTAGGGATCCTGCCTGGGCACTGTTATAAAGAAGGGCAGTTATTATACCATCCATCTGGGTGGCAGGACTTGGGTGTCCCTGCACCAGCCATTAGGGAACAAACCAAAGCTCCCTCAAATTAATATCTCAGATTACTACTACTAATAACCAGCCTAATAGTGGTAGTATACAGATTACCCCTTTCTTTTATAACATAAGTGACTTGCCCAGGGTCACATAGCTAAGAAGTGTCTGAGACTAGATTTGAACCCAAGGAAGGACATTCCATCTCTGGGCCTATCTCTCAATCTACTTAGCCATGTGACTGCCCCCTATTGTATAATTTATAATTCTTTAAATATATTTTTAAAAGTTTTATATTCTCCTTCTTCTACCTTTTAAAAATATTTTATTTTACTTTTATATCATAGTGATTTCCTGATGATCACTCCTTTTCCCTTATGCACAAATAGATTTGTGTTCACATTGATTCTGGAGTTTCTTCTAAAAATGCAGATAATAACTCATCCCTGCTTGCCCATAATTTGTCATTATCTCATTGTTTTCCCCAAAATTTACCACATGCAGAAACAGAAACCTCCGTTACTTTCCTTTCACACCAAAAGCAGAAATAAGTGCTTCAAAATAGAAAGCCAAACTCAACAGAGAAGCAGGTCTCTCCTACTCAATTCAACCTGAAAGATACACAGATAAAGTTGAATTCTTGGGTATAAGAAAGATCCAACACTCCTCCCTTGTTTACTGAGCTGAGATCGATGGTAGGACACCAGCTAACAGCAGGATCCCAGGGAGAAGACTGCAACCTTGACAGAGTACCTTGGTACCACCATGGGAATCTCAGGGCTTTGGCCTGGGTGACTGGCAGAGAGGAGCAGAGGGGAGGATGGAGGTAACTACCTTTAGCCTCCATACCTTCAACTTCACCTTCACCTTCAGCCTCTGCCAGCAGCTGGCTTCAGGACACATTAATACAACAGGGTCAACTCAATCACCTAATCCAGTTTGCCAGCAGAACAGAGGAGAAGCCCCTTCAGGGCAGAAAAGCTCAAACTCACAGATCCAGCAAACAAACAGGAGCAAGAATACAGCCCATAAGGAGGAAGAAAGAAAGAAAAAATATGAGTAAACAACAGAAGAATATAAAAGAAATTAGGATTGACAGTTTCTATTCAGGTGATGAACAAAGAACAGAGGAGGACCAAGGAACCACAAAAAAAAAAAAAAAAACCTTAGAAACTCCAATGAATTGGACAGGCTTTGGATTGGGTGGGAGATAGACTTAGAATTCGACTACCTGTCAGGAACTAAGGATTTATATAACACTCTATTTATTTATATAACACTTTATAATATATAAAATGGAAAAGTATATGTTGAATGTGAACAGCCTACATCAGATAACGAGCAGAGTACTCTTAAGAAGAAAATTAATTGCATGACAGAAAGAAATGATAGGCTGCTCATAACAGAAACAAAGGAGAAAGAGGAATTTTATTGATATTCTCACAATGTGGGTTGGAATTAAGGAAGACTTCCAGTATATTGAGTGTACTTCATGTGGCAATTTTTTTTAATTTTATTTATTTATTTTGAATAATTTTCCATAGTTACATGACTTATGTTGTGTTCTTCTCCTCTTCCCTCAACCCTCCCAGAGCTGATGAGCAATTCCACTGGGTTATACATGTATCATTGTTCAAAACCTATTTCCCCATTATTCACATTTTTATTTGTTTACTTGAAAGATTAATCTTTGCTGCATTGAAAATGTTTGGGTAATTAAAAATGTTCTATGATTTCTTGAATGCAAGTCAATTCATATTTCCCTTCTCTTTTGACGTTGGCTCCAGCTTATTGCCCATATGTAACATATGATCTAAGCATGTATAATGCTGGACAAACTTTTAAGGGTGTCCATTCAGAAAATGCTTATTGAAATTTAGACATTTTGATCCATTCATGCTTTCCTGTGAGATGAACAGGAAATATTCCTTTGATTAATTATACATCTCTTTAGGAATACTCTACAATGTCTTTGGGCTTAATGCAATTAAATTAATGCTATATGCAAACAGGATTAGCTGCATGGGCTCCCCATTTATAGGTAATACTTCTGAGTCTTTGACTTTGTGTTGGATCTCCGCCAACAAAGTGGCAAATGACCTTTTTTGTACATAGTTAGACTGATTCTCAGGAGGTACACAGCCAGGTGGTGGTGTTCCAGTTGAAGTCTTCTCAGCATGGCAGAACATGCTCAGTATTTCATTTTGCTGCAACAGACTTTGAGAACCTAGAATCAATATCTGGTATGTTAAAGCATCTGAATAAGAACTGGTGGAGGGCAGATCAGGAGAGAAATCTATATTTTATTTGCTTAATTGATATGTGAAATAGGTAAAAACGGTGTTAAGTATATTAAATTTTCATGTAGAAATTAGATTCCAAGGAAGAACCATTTGATGACTCCTTAAACAGGCATAGTATACTTTTGTCACAGAGATTCAAAAGAAGGGGTATGCTCATAGTAGACTATTGGTCTGAAAACATCTTGGTTTATATTACTCTTTTATCAATATTTATAATATATTAAGTTACTTACTATACATACAAGATGTTTAAATAATCATGTTGAAGCTGACTATATTCATATTGGAAGCATTTAATGTGGGCTGTTTTTTAATGGGTTCTTGAGAAAACTTGGTTGTATCTCCAGATGCACAATATCACACCCAAACAGATTTACAGTTTCATCATAGAGGGGATGAAATTGAGGATATTTCCTTTTGAAATGGGATAGGAAGGCCCAGAAGTATAATGCTGATGGGAAGAGACAATTTATTTTCCTCTGCCTTCCTGCATTTCAAATAAGGACATATTTAACCTAGAAAAGAGCAGATGGGGTATATTCATAATAGTCAGAGATAAAGGACTATATTATTCAATTCCTCTATTAATTTATTTCTATTGCTTCAACTGTCAAAAAGCGCTCTGTTCACATACAGGTGTATGGAATGAAAGGAAAACAGATATATAATATAAATAGTGTTTGATTTATTGAAAGCTATTTATTTCAAGATTTAATTTAGAAATTTGTAAAGTTTCAGGTTTTGTAACTTGGCTTAGTCTTCAAGGAAAAGTAGAACTTTGTCATACATAGTAATTGGATTCAGATTTATTTATTATTTTTGCATGTGGGTATATTCATGGTTATAGGACCTTGGGCATTGGCTGATGAAGGAACTTTCCAAAGGCTTTGATGGATCATGTAATTTAAAAGAAGGAGTACTCACATGGATGGGACCACTGAAACTTGGTGGACAGTGCTATTGGAAAATATTTGCTTTAAAAAAATATAGCCTTCAAAATGAATCTGATCAATTTGTTTGGAGGAATTTTCTACATAAGTCTACTAAATTAAAAAAAAAGTTCATGTTTTATAGGTCTGAATAGCATAATTATAGATTAAAATGATACATGTACTGAAATATTTTAAACATATGAAATTAATTTTTTAAAAGTCTGAAAAGTTACCATAGTAGCATTGACACTTGCTATGTGAGCTATATAGATTTTTTTTCATCTTAAAAGTATTAAAACCATCATACTGACTTAATTGGATCTGAGGATTAAGGCTCATATCAATGATGCAGATTCCTGGTCATACCAAAGTTCTTACTCCAAGGTTCTAAGTTACAGATCAGCAATCTTATATCCTAGATGAATATTTTTTTCCATGCTATGGCTAAGTAAACCTACTTTTGTTAAGTTTTAGATGGTCTAATTTCATTCCATTTCTGAATCCTAAAGCATCATACCAGCAGGAATCAGGCCCAGTTCACAGGGGTTGACATACTCAGCACAATTGGGTCAGGACGTCCTAACTAAAACATCTGCAACACATATGTCAAATATGTGGTTCGTGAACCATTTAAAGCATATTAAAATGTAATTGGGAAATATTAAAGAAATAATAATAAAATAAAATATGATGAATAATATGTGATTTTATATGTCAGTATGTATATATAAGGATACTTAAATAGATTTATATCAATTCAATGTGTTGATGAGAGTCAGATCAAGAAATTATTTCTTACATTTGTTTGAATTAGCAAAGGTGTTTATGTTAGCAATTTATAATCAGAAATTTTTTACCAAAAATTAGAGAAAAGTTTTACCCATAATGCACCCAAAACAACATGCAAATTTGTAATGAATTACTGGGAACTGTGCACTATGTTAATGTTGGTTGCAAAATTTGTAGCTACCAGAAACCCAGCAAGATATGACCAATTAGCTAAGTAGGATTTTCTACAAAAATGTTTTTTATTCTCTAGAATTACTAATAAATGACAGATCTCCATTCAATACATAAAAGGCTCAAAATAGTCTTGAGGAATCAACAAATAAACTGAACTGAAAAAGGAGTATTACAAATAGAATTACTAGTGACTATTACTGCCCAGACACAAGACTGATCAGGGAAAATATAAGAACTTTTTAATAGATGTTGTTGTACCACATGTTCATACTTTCCAAACTACATGAAATGACTTTCTAAATATAGAACTCTGTTACAAGACATGAAAACTATGTGGGAATTGGGAAAGATACATGAAATTTCTGTCACGTTTTCTGCTACCAAATTTGAGCTGAGGATGCTTTAAATGAATCTATAGAAGATAAGCTTAACCTCCATTTAATTGCAAAAAACACCCTCAACATTTAGCTACCTTTATCATAGTACTAAGATAACTAAGTATAAAAGAACAATATTATTAAGACTATTATTTAGAGCAGGCATGATGTGATCTGGACACCTTCATGACAAGTTGCCTTGTTCCACCTTCTAGCTGAGACTTTTTCTGGCATTCCTGTTCTTAGATGGGACAGCTGAATAAAGAGTGATTTCCATATCTAACCTAATTTTGACTCTTCCTGCTATTCTTCCCTAAGCATCTTATCATACTGCCCTGTATAGACCATTCTCCTCCATTCTATCTTCCTTCTCTAAATCTTGCAACATTAATTTAATCAAGACAATCAAATCTGGAAAGGATATGATAACCAATTGCCCTTTGAATACATTCAATATCCCTCTGACTCTGCAGATCAAATCTTCCAATGATTGCCACCATTAAGAGAACATAGATCTAACAAGATTTATCAGGTAAATTAGTCCAATCCCCTCACAATTTTTTCCTTATCAGAATCTATGCTCCTTGAAATTGAAATACTATTTTTTTTGCATTTATATCTATGCAAGGAATGCATGGACCCATGACAACTCCAAGTGATGGTAGGGAAGTAGATCATGGAGGACAAAATGTTAGAAAATTATTATTAAAGTTTATATCAATATATTATTTGAAAAAATATCTATTGGTGCTTTTAAGGAATAATTGGGATTTATTAAATAGCTAATCTATTTTTTTACTTCTATATTACATCATCTTTATGTAGGAAGAAGATATGAATATACAGCCAGATTTTCCCTGGTGTAAAATACTGGAAATACCTGGAATACTATTTAATCAATAAGTTTTAACCTTATTGAACCTAATAGGTCAATAAATAATGAATGAGTCATATTTTATCAGGTAGCAATGATATATGGGGATTAGATATTAGCATGAAAGAGTTACTTTAGCTTTGATTTGGAAACTCATTTAGTTTTTCATATAACAACTAAAGGTCTATTCCATCATTGCATATTTTCTTAGTTTGCAAATATTGAAACTGAAGTTTTGTAATTTAAGATTTTTAAAAAACTCACAATTCAGCCCTCTCTGCATGATATCCAGAATCTATTTGGTTCAATCAATCTGGGAAAACCCATTAGTCACTGTAATATGGAAAATGGCAGGGTGGAATTTTCCATGTTACAGTCACCTTAACTGTTGGACCTTGTGTCTGAAATTTTCAATATCTGGTAGTTTTTACAAAACTTGATCAGGTCATGACCGTGCTCAAAACCAGGTAATAGCTCCCTTTTGTCTATCAAAAAAAGTCCAAATTCTTCAGCCTGGAATTCAAAGCTTTTGATGATTTGACAATTCTCTGTCTTTCCAACTTTATCTCACACTATTGTACAATTTGTGTTTTATATTTTAGACAAATTTTGCTACTCACTGTTTCCATTGGTTTCTATCTTCTATATAAATCCTGTATGTTTCTACCTTCATACCTTGACTCTAGCTGTGCTTATATCTTGAATGAATCCCTGCTAAATTATATTAATCCTTAAAGACACAACTCAAATGCTGCTATTCCTGAAAGTTTAGTCTCCTTTCTTTTCATGCTTTTAAATTTTCTCCTTTCTAAACAATCATTGATGATTTGTTAAATTAATGTTACTAAGATACAAACCTGGCTATACCTTTCCTTATCTTGAGATATTTTTTTAAATAGCACATAATGTTCTACTGATTATAATTTAATCCCCTTCAAAATATGGTTTCAGTCTACCTTTTCAGACTTAATTTGACATTAGCCTCCCAACCTTCAACAACGTACTCCATATTCCAGCTAAATTGCACAATGATATATACCCTATGTGAAATTTCATCTCCCATTTCCATGTTTTTGCATAGACTGACCCTCACTCCCTTTTCCTCATTAATTTTATTTTATTTTTTAAATTTCTTTCTTTCTTTAGATTATTTGTCAATACAATTTTAACCTCACCACTTTCTCAAAGTTCCAGGCTCCCTTCATGGTATAGCTTGAGTTTCACCTCCTCCAAAAATCTTCTCTGAATTTTTCTGTTATTAGAACCACTTTGTAATTTTTATTACATAATTTATATTTAATTATTCTTTTGCATTTTATACCTCATGCTCCATCATTCCCCAAAACCCCATACCACTCCTAATCAGATATTAATTCCTTGGAGACAACAGGGATTATGTCAATGTTGTTTATTTCTCTATTGGTTGGATCAATGTCTGGCTATGGTAGGTATTTAATAATACTTGAATAGACTTAAATACACTTAATCAAAAACTACATTTTCTTTCTCAAATTAATCCTACAATTATGTTTGTGTATCTCACATATTGACTGTATCTTTTATATATGATACCTCTTCATGTAGTTGTCTTATCTTCCTCTTTAGATTATTTGTTCCATGAGAATGCATTGTATTTATCATCGTAACCCCTCCATTCCTAGGAAGTTTGAAACACATGAGACACACATTCTGATTTCTTCTCTCTTTCTTACTTTGCCCTTTTCCCATGATTAGAGAATATTTTTGAGATCCATGAGAAATATGTATGGAAGTTTCACCATGCCTTGATTCCAATTCCTTGATTATTTTACGCTCCTATGGCAGAGCTTTATTTGACATTTCTTTTAAAATAACCCTCTGGGACATGTCCCAAATGATTTAACATTTCACCATGTGCTAGGATACACTGTTTCAGTCAAAATTCATTTTTGCAAAGGTCTGTCTCATTCCCAATCTTCCCTTTCCCCCCATGGTAAATCAAAGACCTCAGAAAAGGATGCTTACCCTTGTGTTTTCACTTTGTGTCATGCTAATCATCCAACTTAAGAACACAGAGCCATTTTAAACTTACTATTTTGGGTTTTGCACGAGATCATTGTTTAAACCTCCTTACAGACTTTACTTCTGTACAACCACTAAGCTGGTTCCCTTCTTTGGTTTGCATTTTGCTGCTAATCTCATTTCAAATGCCATGCAGCTCAGTGCTCCCTTTCTTACATTTGACTTTTAAAAACAGCTGGTTTTCCACCTGTTTAAGGAGGAAAATAATAGGGACAAAAATGAATGTTCCTGAACAAGCTTCTTGTTTTTGGATATTCAGTTTTCATCCTATGTATAACTATGCTCATTGGCTTAAAGCATTTTGACTGGAAAGGATCTTGGAGATAAAATAGGCCAACTTCTTTATTTTAAAGTGGAAATTAAGGCCCATAAAGCTGAAGAAGTGATTTATCCAAATTCATGTAACTCAGATTAATATTAAAATACAGGTTCACAGGATCTTAGAACCCAGATGCAGACATGGAAGGTCCTTTAGAGCTCATCTACTGTAACTTCCTAATTTGATAGATTAGTCAAGGGTTAAATGACTTATGCAAAGGCTTAGAATTATCAAGTGGGAGAGCAAATATAATCATTACCCCATATTCCAAGTTTGGTAGTTCTTTCTCCTATGCCTTAATGTTCAGAGAAATCATCTGATTGTATGAAAAGTGATTTCTTATTTAATATTTCTATTCAAATTATTTATATGGGATATTGATTTTGGAAAATTAATAATAGAATTTAGTGCTCAGAAAGATAGCTAATAGACAAATATGTGATGAAACCTTTTAAAAATCTTTTTTCTTTCTTTAATTATACTACCTTCATTCTAAATGCCAAATTTGTGAATTTTGGGAATGTTTGAGCTTGTTGAACATCAAGAGAGAGAAAGAGATTAATACCTAGACTGCTTTTAGAGGCAAAAAAACAGAAAGATTTTTATTTTTGTTGATGGTGGTTTTTTGTTTTTGTTTTAGTTTTTCTTAAAGACTTGGTCTCCCCATCTTGCTCAGGCTGGAATTAAGGAACTAATCATCACTCTTACCCCACTATGGAATGACACAGAAGTTATAACCTGTTCTGTTTCTGACATGGAATGATTTGTCTCTACTCAAGTTGCATTATATCCCCCATTCTCCCTTACACTCAACATATTAATGTCAAATCCAGGGTGGGCACACCATTGGCACAGTTCACTGCAGCATACTACTCCTGAGTTCAAGGGATCACTATCCTCACCCTCCTAAGTAGCTGGAGGTACAGTCAAATGTCACCATGCTTAATATCAGACAAAAATAAATTGTAGAAGTAATAGAAGAGGTCTAAGACACTAAACCAAGTGAAAATAATTCTGTATATATAAAATGTGGTGTCAAGTAGGTTGTCTAAGAATGGAAATGTATGTGTTTAAACAAGACAGAGAAAAGAAAGTTGGATAAGAATGAAAAAGAGTTAAGAGTATCTAGAATGGCGTATCTGAAACAAGCCTTTGAGACTGTCTAGCTCAACTCTTTGTTTTAGATGATGAAATGTAGGTCCATTTAAGTGGCTTGAATTGCCCTGTACCATATAGGGTTTGATTCCCTATCAGCACCCTCCGCTATGGCATTATTTTTGGTCATTCTAGAGAAAAAATTAGAGACATCAGTAGACAAAGGGGAAAGGAAAACAAATAGAAAAAAACATAGAAATACTATTGAATTTTTTTCTATTTTGCTCTGGATACTGCATGTTCTATTTTTTTTTTAACCCTTAACTTCGGTGCATTGTCCCATAGGTGGAAGAGTGGTAAGGGTGGGCAATGGGGGTCAAGTGACTTGCCCAGGGTCACACAGCTGGGAAATGGCTGAGGCCAGGTTTGAACCTAGGACCTCCCGTCTCTAGGTCTGACTCTCACTCCACTGAGCTACCCAGCTGCCCCCACTGCATGTTCTATTTTGTTGGCATATCAGCTCATTTGTTAAGAAAAATAATTTTGAACTAACATATCTTTGCATACTACCTAGACAAGTATGTTTCCCACAATTACCTTCCACCTTTGATTACTCTATAATACTTATCTACCACTCTTAGGAGTGTGAAGAGTGAATCAAACTCTATCAATCAGCAACTTTTAAGTTAATCAATCAAAAACTAAAGTACCCCTACTTAGTACCTTACCAGTCACTAAGTATAAGAGTTCACCAGTCACTTGCTAGAGTGGGTGACAACTACAGAAGCCAATGTCACCCCCTTGGGCAGTGCCAAGCAAATTGAAAGATTGCAATTGGTTCCCATAAAGTGAGGGAGTGACTGGAAGTGACTTGGAGAAAACTGTTTTAAAAAGGCCAGCTGAAGGATTTCCTCTGCTTGATGAGATGGACTGGAGGAGGAGACTCTTTCCCTGGATCCTGTATGGGCTTGCAGTGGTGAGTGGAGTGATTCCTTCTTTGGTTCTTTGGTGAGGAGACCCTCTCTGCTCCTTGGCGCTTTGGTGGGACACTCCATTTATCATGAGTTCTAGTAAGATTCTTGGCAGTCTTAGCCTTATGTGCACTGAAGGTTTTCAGCAGATTTTTCAGGGTCTCCTGGCTCTTTGGGTTTTGTCTTCCTAATTAGGTCTTTGGATTCTGGTGAGATTCCCTCAGTCTAGAGACATTAGGATTAAACTCAGGATATTGGTAGCTAGGCAGTATTTTCTGTCTCTTTATCTACACTTTTCTGCTTTCACTCTCCCTCTGTAAATAAAGCAGCTAAAAGTAATTTTGACTTAAGCTGTAATATTTTTAAATTGGTGACCACGATATTACTTTAAAATTCTCATATTTAGCATAAAACCTAAATTTAAATACTTATAGGAGATAATTAATGAATAGTTTGGACTACAACAATACAACTAGTAGGTATGTGATCAAAGAAAGAAAAAAGGAACTTTATGTTCTAGAATATTTATAGCAGTTCTTTTTTTTTGTGATGTCAAAGAATGGGAAATTGAGAGAATGTCCATGAATAACTGAACAAATTGTGTTATATGATTGTAATGGAATACTATTATGCTCTAAGAAATGGTGAGCAGGATGGTTTCAGAATACTCTGGGAAGATTTATATGAATCAATGCAAAATGAAGTGAATAGAAAAAGGAGAACATTTTACATGGTAATAACAATATTAAAGACTGACCAACTATGAAAGACTTACCATATCTTATCAATACAATGATTGAATCCACAGGATTCATGATAAAAACTGCTATTCACTTCCAGAGAGAGTACTGAGTGCAAATTGAAGTATATTTATGAAATACAAATAGAAAAGAATAATTTATGCTAGAGCAATAAAAAGTAGAAAAAAAAAACAATTTTAAGTTACACAAACTCAGTTTCTGCAGGGCAGAACAAAGAAAAGAACAGTGATAACATACCATAGTTTTTCCATATAATTATTTATCAAGATTTTGAATTGTGATTTAATCAAATGACTTATTAAGATAAAAGTATATAGACTATTTATACCATTCCTCTTGTTTTGGGCATAACATTAAAGTTGGTCTTAGTTTATGCTTGATGTTGGGATGAAAAGAGTCACTCTTGAGTCATTGAAAATTTAACAATAAAGGAGGTTTACTTTGTCCAGGTATAGCATACAGCACACAGCATACAGCATATAGCATACAGCAAGGACAGAACCAGAGCTTAATTTCTTTTTAGTATGTCACCCACATCTCCATCTGAAATTGTGTCTGATCAATTAGTCATTATGTTTCAATGGTCACGTCCCCACCAACTCTGAAAAGACCTGAAATCAACAAAGACTGGGCTTTTTATTGGCCTTGTTCAGGAAAATTTTTTCAGAGAATTTGGGAACAATCATATTTCATGAGCAAAAGAAGCTTCACCATGGAAACTCCTAGGAAAAGTGATCCTAAAAAAGGTTATTATGTAGGGAGAAAGCTGTGTCAAGGTAAGGGCTGCTTCTTCCTATTTACTTAATTTTACTTTTATATTGTATTTTTTCCAGTCAACTCAATTTGTTCTCATCTGTATTTCTTCCATCTACCCTATATGTTTCTGAAAAGATGATGCCAAGAACAAAATACAGTTCCCTAGGTGTGATCTAAATAGGGTGATGTGAACCTCACCTTCCTTGTTAAGATAGTATTATCTATTTTGTCTGCCAAGCCATCTTTATGATCCATGTTGACCTTGTAGTTAATAAAATTTTCAAGTATTTTTCATATTAATTATTATTAAATCACTTTAACATTCTGCATTCATAAAGATAATTTTCTGAACCTATGTGCAGAGTTACACATCAGTCTCTTAAATTTTCTTAGTTTCTAATTAGTCTATATTTTCAGCCTCTTGAGATTATTTTGGAATATGACTCTACTACCTTTATATTACCTTTAAATATGTCATAGGCCCTATTTATGTTTGCTTTTTTCCCCATGGTAAAATATATTTATTTAAACATGAAAATAATAGGACAAAAGGAAGATTACTATACTACTTCACAACAGACCTCTTTTAAAATTATTACTGAACTATTCTTTTTATATTTACATTCTATATTTTTGAACTCTCCATTAAATACTTTCTATATTCATTTAAATGTACTAACATAGAGTACATAATACTTAATTTTGTCCATAAATATGCCAAATTTTGTTATTCTCCTGAAATATATATATATATATACAATTTCTATAGCAACAGTAGTTATGAGTCATTCCTGACAAAACTATGTATGAAAGCTTATAGCTAACACAATTCTAGTATAAAAATTACCTTTAATATATCTCACAAAATATTTCCATAAATAATTAATATCACTGATCTGCAGTATGTGGATTCTACTTTCTTCTCTTTTCTTAAAACTAGGATACTTATTCAGTTCTGTGATATCTCTCTAATTCACCAAAATCTTTTAAAAATCAGTGGGTCACTAATAATGTCTTCTAATTTAATATTTATTTCATTCATTTATGGTTAATTAGAAACAATTGAGAGATTTTAGTTGCAGCCTGATCATCCACCTTATATTTCATCGCCTGGAACTTATACTAACCATTAACAAAATATTTTACCTTTTCTATTTTCTTTTATGGAAAGTTATAGTGCAAACATAATTTTCCACAGAAGAAAAATATACAAAATAAAAGTTTTGGGGTTCAGTCTTCTCACAATTTTCCTTATCAACTCAAACCTCTGTGAAGTGGTTGTATCCCATCATTTGAACATTCTTTTGTCTCCAACATATCCGAGGGAAAAGAATGAAAACTATAACTCTTGAAATTCTTACAGTATAATGCTACTTTATATACATGTCCATTGCTTTCCGTTGCTACTATATTCTATACATACTTTAAAAATCCAAATTGGAAGATGATAGATAGATGATTGATAGAGCATTTATTAAGCCCTTCCTAGGTGACAAATGCTGTGCTGAATGCTAGGGAATAAATGTACATGCTCTACATTCTAATGGGGGAAAATAACACTTGGGATACTGAAAAGTGGAAGGAGGAAGAAGGGTACCTGAAAGAAATAGAAAGATGGACTGATTGTGAATTTAACTTGGATAGCCACAGCAGAAATAAAATGAGTAGAGAGGAATATGAACAACAATACAAAGCAAGAACTGTCAGGACTTGATAATTGACTGGATATTAAGAGTGAAGGAAAGAAAAGAATCCAATTTTAATCCAAGATTTCGAAAGCTTGGAAGAGAGAAGATGGTGTTGTCTTCAGTGACAGTGATTATATTACAAAAGGCACAGATAAAAATGAGTTTAATAGTTGTTGTTTTTACCTTTATAAAACTTCTCACATTTAAAGGAACAAGTATCATTGTTAGACAATTCCCAGGCCACAAAACTCTGAATCAGATAGCTGGAGGTCCAGTTCCTCCCAAACACACTCTATTCTCTCACATAGTCTTTCTGTTTCTGAAAAGTATCTAGTGAATGAACTGGCAATTACAAATTTGAATGCACAGTATATTGCACAGTTTTTTAAATGTTTTTTCTGAGTCATACTTTTGATTCAGATCTCCCAATTTTCAATTAGCAAAAACAAGAAAAGACAATATGATATTCACAAAATTTAACTGAATTATTTCCTAGAGTAACTCTTGACTATGCCCTATCAATATGTTGACAAGTAGAACATCTGTTAATTAATTTAATAAATTAATAATGGTTATTTGTAACATTACAAATCCTCATTATTAGCATGCATTAGTAAATAAGCATATAAACCATGAGTTTGAAAAAAAACATCCAAGTTTTTGGAATAAAAACCCACTATTTAATAAAAACTACTGGGAAAATAGTATGGTATAAATTAAGCATTGTCCAACAAATCACATGAGATATTTCAAGGTAAAGAAATAATGGATACATATATAGAAATAAAGGACTCCAGATCTAGAGAAAAGAGGTTCTGGGTTCAAATGTGGTCTCAGATCTTTCCTAGTTCTGTGATCCTGGACAAGTCACTTAACCCCCATTTCCTAGCCCTTACCACTCTTCTGCCTTGGTATCTATACACAGTATTGATTCTAAGGTATCATGTAAGTGTTGAAAAAAAAAGAAAAAAAAGAAAATTGTACTGACATGTAAACTGAAAAAATAATAACAAAACAATTATTTACACATATGTGGATATGCTCATAGATCAAGTGTAGGACACATAAGATTTAGCTGTATTTATTTTTCTTACAATCCTTTCTTTGTTACTAAGCCTAAGAGTAAATTTCACCCTAAGGGCAATTAGTATGGGACTACTTTAATAAAATTTTTTTTAAACCCTTAACTTCTGTGTATTGACTTATAGGTGGAAGAGTGGTAAGGGTAGGCAATGGGGGTTAAGTGACTTGCCCAGGGTCACACAGCTGGGAAGTGTCTGAGGCCAGATTTGAACCTAGGATGTAGGCCTGGCTCTCAATCCACTGAGCTACCCAGCTGCCCCCTACTTTAATAAAATTTAATTCTGAAAATGTGTGCTTTTCTCAATATGACTGAGAGCTAGATGTTGATTGTTTAGACATTCACTAGTTTTGAACTATTATCATATCTCTCTGGCTTTACTTTATTCAAATATATACAGAGTTAGGAGGAACCACTTGAAGTTACTTATATTCCATTGTTCTAGTTCAAAGAAAACACACGCTTCATCCAACAAAACTGAATGGAGTTCTTATTCCCAGGACATGCACATTATTTTCTTTAGTTGTTTTGTTTTTTTTCTGTTCATTGCAATAATTATTGATTGAGTTCATACTTTCCTTTTCAACATATTCTCAATCTTTTTTGGCCATTTCCCTTGTAAAATTTGTGACAGGTTCCTAACTGTGATTTTTAAACCTATTGAAATCTCCTATTCCATTGAGGGTGACTTAATATTAATGAATTTTTTAACATTCTCTATTGTGAACTCTGTTTGAATCAGCTCATTTCCAAAGTTTCTAAAATTATTATATGGTCAACCAGTTCTTTATTTGGATTCATTTCATGTGCAAAATGGCAGTACTCTCTTTGGGAAAGGCAAGTCATAAATTTATAAGTTGCTCTATTTTGGCAAAGAGATATCTCAGGCAGTTGTAAGGAAAGTTATAGTCTCTACTTACTATAATTTTGTGCTACATTGTAAAGTTTGTAAATTTCTGAAATATTTCTTCTAAGTCTTTGTCCAGTCCCTAGGGTCTATAATATTACCAAACAATATTATTTCTGTTTCTTTCTCTAATATTCTCCAGAATGCACAGAAATACATAGAAGGATTAATTTCACTTAATTTTATTAGCAGCTATTTGATTAGAATTTTTTGAAACAAACTAATCACTTCAATGAGGACTTTGGGTAGTTTTCTATTCTTTATTCCTTTCTTCTCCCAGGGCACAAAGCTGGTCACTTGATGAACCAAAATAAAACCTCAGTCTACATGACTCCTACTATATTACTTATGCCACATCTCACTGCCCCACCAGCATTTCTGAATTTTCTTTTCATGTATTAAACCATAGCCCTTTCCCTAAGTAAGGAAGATAAATCTCTTACATGTCCTTCTTTGTGCAACCATTATTCAATCCTTGAATCAGAATTGAGGTTCTGATACCAAGATCCTGTTTCTGATCTTCCTGATGCCAGAAGACATCTTTATAATAGTGAAATAAGAGCCTTGGGGAATAAGGGAATAGGTAGGGAATTAGAAAGGGAAACACCAGTACAGCTGGGTTAAAAGTAGCCCACAACTGTCTTGGGAGAGGTAACAAGCTATCACACTAAGCTGGGTGAAAAACAAGTAACAGAAACCAAACACAGCCAGGGAAACAGTTTATATTAAAAGTGGGTTCTTGGAGACTGGGAAGGAGAAGTAAAGGAAGTTTATAAAAATGGTTTTAAATAGTTTACAAGAGCAGGAAAGGAGGTAAGAGGATCAACTGTCATCTTAAGTCTATGGGCCAACTGTTAGAATGTTGGGTAGGAGAAAATGACTTCACTAAATGACTTCACTAACACTAACTATAAAGCAGCCAGCTTAGGTAGGGCTGTTAAGGCAGGGGAAAATTGGAAGTCTCACGGAGCACTTCTCAGGATGGTATCAAGATGAATCAGTTCTCAAGAAACTCCAGGTAATCAGCAAATTAATCCAATAAAGGTTAGGGTGAATAGGGTTTACTGTGGTTGTCCACCAGCCAAGTAAAACGACTAACTCAAACTATTATTTTTGTTTTATTTTGTTTTTTAAACCCTTGACTTCTGTGTATTGGCTGTGGAAGGTAAGGGTGGGCAATGGGGGTCAAGTGACTTGCCCAGGGTCACACAGCTGGGAAGTGTCTGAGGACAGATTTGAACCTAGGACCTCCCATCTCTAGGCCTGACTCTCAATCCACTGAGCTACCCAGCTGCCCCTCAACCTAATATTTTGATTGAAGGTCTCTCATTCAATTCAAGGTTAACTTCACTTTTCCAAGATCCCAGTATAAGTCTTCAGGCTAGCGGATCAGTTGCCGAAAACTCCAGCTCCACTATTTACTCTCCAAGGCAAAACTCAGTTTTTTACCAGTCTCTGTGAACTAGCACCTGCCAATAATTCCAGGTTTGGAATGTTCAGCTTCTGCCCAGTTTTGCTGGGTCTGCTTTTATATTAGCTATAATAAATCCTTATCTACAAATTTTCTATAACAATAGTGATACATTGTGGGTATATATTACATTCAAGAGATATTGTTCAGGGATTCAAAAGTAAAAATTTGCTTTAAAATTGTAAAGATTGTTTTGGGGTGCCAAGAAAGGATGAAGATTAATATTAAATTTCTCTGTTCCCACCTCTGATTCACTGGAAGACATTATTAGTATCCATAGTAAATCATTGCATATATGATATTTGTATATTTCAGGATTTTATCCCTCAGATATATAAGAGCTCAGAGGCATTAAACATTTCATGGAAGGCCTAACTATATTTGGGTGTTTCTTAACATGTTAAAAATGATTCATGGATGCAATGATAAGGAGCTATTAGGGGACATTCCCCTTTGTTGGCACAAGGATCTTAATAAAATATCCTTGCATGGGACGGAGCAAAGGGGATGGATGACCCAATCCCCACCATTCAGTTGGTTATATACAAAGGGTCATTTAGAGTCTCATAATGCAGTGTCTGATTTATGGGATCATCTTCTATTACTGTCATTTTTTTCCATCTGGAATCATGATGGTTCTTACTGATTTTCTCTGAATGATCTGTTCTCCTAGTCCTGGTCACTGGCAAAATCTTTCCCAAAAATTGCTTTGAAGCAACTTAAAAAAAAGTATTTATGAACTTTTAAGGTAGCTTCACCTTCCTTCCTTAGAAGAATGAGACACAGATAAAGATCTAAGCCTGTATATGAATACATATATAACTTGATTGTAACATAAAAGAATGGTCCAAAATGTTGTGTATTCTTTTACAACAATAGACTTGGTCTGGGATGTATATATGGCTAGGTCAGTTATAAGAGAATGTATTAAATCATTCATTCAAATGAAATATAAATCGATTTTTCCCCAAATAAGTAAAAATACATATATACACATATTCATATATGTGTATGTATTATATATATGTATATATACACATATATATATTACATATGAAATTATAACACATCCTAAATTCATCCACTTTCTAGTAGAGAGAGCTTATATCATATTATCATGTAAGGTTAGGTGAAGCTGTATTACAAATACTCACCATCTGCCATGAGTATATAAAGTTGCCTTAAGAAAAAGAATGATAGAAGTATGACAAAGGGAAAGTTATTCTTTGCTCTGATGTCTACTGGAGACAAGAATCACAGGTATAGTAAAATGGGCTTATGGAGAACCTTCTCCACAAGAGGAGATGTCCTACCAGAAGAATATATCAGAAAAGGCCTATCTCAGTCCTTGCCAAACAATAATTTCCTGAACCTTTCCTGAAACAGTTCTCCCCACTTTGTCAGTGATATGTCACACTCTCAAGAGGCTGTTGGCATTTGTGATCATCAGTCTATTAGCACTCCCTTGTTAGTATAATTGAAATCAAACTCAAATAATATCAGGTACAGTCCAATAAAATTTAATCACAAATGGCAGATTTCAATAGTCTAATCCTTAGGATATGAAATATTAAGAATTTTAGACTTTGTAAATTAATTGTTCAATACCAAATATCATGTATAGTTTCATAAACTCAAATAAAAATCATAATTAAAACTAATGAAACAAAAGAAAAAAAACAAAATAAAGGCAAAAAATCATTTCCCAAACTGCTTTCAACAATATAACAGGTAACATGCATTTGACTTGGTTTTTAATTTATTTTAATAATAAAGTTCCAGATATGTTTTCCAAAATCATATGATCCATATTATCTCATTCCTGCCTCCCTGAGCTTATAAGCAATTCAGTCTGTTATACATGTTTTACCACACAAAATACATTCCCATATAATTCATTTTTGTAAGACAATAATCTCATAGAACCAAAACTCTAAAATATATACACAAATAAACAAGTGATAAATCATATATTTTTATCTGCATTTCTCATCCAACAGTTCTTTCTCTGGAGGTGGATAGCATATGTTTTCATAAATCATCAGAATTGTCCTGGATAATTGTATTCTTTTTAATAGAAAAATCTATCACATTTGATTGTTCCACAATATTGCAATTATGGTGTATAATGATCTTCTTTTTCTTCTTGCTTTACTCTGCATCACTTTGTCTTTCCGGTTGTTTCTGAAATCATCTTGTTCACCATACCTTGTAGGATAATAGTATTTCATCACCATCACATATCACATTTTTTCAGCCATTCCCCAACTCAGTGATGGGCAAACTACAGCCCATGGGTCAGATGCAGCCCCCTGAAATGTCTTTCTGGACGAATGACATTATTCCTAATCTGAAGAATACAATGAGCAGGATACATTACAAGGAAATTTCAAAAGATTTGCCTTAGAAACAGATTGACAGATGAGCATTTCCTTTCCTTTGGCCCCCTCTTCTAAAAAGTTTGCCCATCACTGCCTCAACTGATAGACATCCCCTCAATTTCCAATTCTTTGTCATAACAAAGAGCAACTATAAATATTTCCGTATAAACAGATCATTTTAAAAATCTCTTTGGGATTTCTGAGATGGGATTATTTAAGTACTCTACTGCCTCTTTTATTAATCTAGGAAATTTATATTTTGTAAATATTCATCCATTTCACCTAGATTACCAGATTTATTTTGATACAGTTGGGCAAAATAACCTCTAATGATTGCTTTAATTTTCTCTTCATTAGAAGTGAAATCCTCCTTTTCATTTTTTTATACTGGTAATTTTATTCTCTTCTTTCTTTTTTTAATCAAATTAACCAATACTCTATTTTATTTTACATTGAACCAGATCCTAGTCATTCATCAGTTCAATTGATTTCTCCTTTGATTTTAGGATTTCTAATTGAGTCTTTAATTGAGGAATTTTAATTTGTTATTTTTCTGGTGTTTTTAGTTGCATCCCCAATTAATCTATCTCCTTTTTATTATATTATATTTTATTATATTATATTGACATAAACATTCAGGGATAGAAATTTTCCCCTGAATTCTGTTTTGAATGTATCCTCATCATTATCTTCAATGAAATCAGTGATTATTTCTATGATTTGTTCTTTTGCCAACCCCTTTTGAAGAATTAGATTATTTTGTTTCCAATTAAATTTTAATTTGCCTGTATATGAACCCTTATTCATTACAATTTTGTTGCATTATGATCTGAAAAAGTTGCATTTATTTTTCTCTGCATTTGGTTGTGAAGTTTTTGTGTCCTAGTACATAGTCAATCTTTGTATGCGTATCACATGATGCTGATGCTGAAAAGAAGGTATACTACTTTTTATCTCTATTCAATTTTCTCCAAATATCTATTAAACCTAACTTTTCTAATTTATTCACTTACCTTATTTCTTATTTATTTTTTAGTTTGATTTATCTAATTCTGAAAGTGGAAGATTAATGTCTCCCCTTAGTATAGTTTTACTATTTTTTCCTTAAGCTCCTTTAGTTTCTTCTTTAAAAAATCTGGATGCTATACCATTTGGTGCATATAAGTTAAATACTGATATTTACTCATAGTCAAGATGTTATTTATCTCTTTTAATGAGTTCTATTTTTTTTCTTTTAAACCCTTACCTTCCATCTTGGAGTTAATACTGTGTATTGGCTCCAAAGCAGAAGAGTGGCAAGGGTAGGCAATGGGGGGGGGGGTCAAGTGACTTGCCCAGGGTCACACAGCTGGGAAGTATCTGAGGTCAGATTTGAACCTAGGACCTCCCATCTATAGGCCTGACTCTCAATCCACTGAACTACCCAGCTGCCCCCAATCAGATCTATTTTTGCTTTAGCTGGGTCTTAGATCATGATTGCTACTCCTGTTTTTATTTGTCTCAACTGAATTCTAATAGATTCTTCTCCAGGCTCCTACCTTTACTCTATGTGTGTCTACCTTCCTCAGATGGTAGGATTCTGTTTTTTTTTTAATCTCCTCTGCCATCTGCTTCTGTTCTGTGGGTTAATTCATCCCATTTACATTCACAATTTTGATTATCATCTATGTATTCCCCTCTGTCTTGATTTCCTCTTTTAATCCTGCACTTTTTCCTTTCACTCTTTCCCTCCATACTAGTGTTTTGATTTTAATAACTTCTCCTTTCCCCCCTCTCTTATGTTACTCCCCATTCCACCATCACCCTTCTTATTTGTCTTCTACTTCTTTATAGGGTATTTTAATCAACCCTCAATTTCTCTCTCCCTTATATTACTCACCTCCCTACCATCCCCTTTTTATTCCCCTTCTACTCTATAGGATAAGATAGATTTCTATGCTTCACTGAATCTGTCTGTTCTTCCCTCTCTGAGCCAATTCCAATTAAAGTAATCTTCAAGTACTACCAGTCACCAACCTCATCCTCTCCTCCACAGTGATAGTATTTTCCCCACTCTTGCCTCTTTATGTGATATAATTTACCCCATTTTATCTCTCTTCCCATTTTTCTTAGTACAGTCCTTTTTACCCCCTAGAATTTTTTTTACATATCATCCTAAACAGCCTACTATCACACCCTCTGCCTATGTATACTTCTTATAATTACTATGCTAATGATAACAGTAACAATTTTTTAGAATCATGGATATCTTTCCCTATAAAATATAAATAATTTACCTTATTGAAACCCTTAATTTTTTCTCTAACTTATTTACTTTTTTATGCTTCTCTTAAATTTTGTATTTGAACATCAAGTTTTTTGTTTAAGTTTGGTCTTTTATTCAGGAATGCTTGGAAATCTTATATTTTGTTAAATTATCACACATTCCCCCAAAAGAATATAGTCAATTTTGATGAGTGATTATTTCTTGTAAACCCACTTTCCTTTCCTTCCAGAAGAGCATATCCCATGCCTTCTGGATCTTCAGTGTGTAAGCTGTCAGATTTGTTGTAACCCTGAATGATGTTGTGAGGAATATTAGTTAATAATTAATTAAGTATTAAGGTATGACCTAGCAGGAAGGGCTGGAGCTGGAGCATTCCAAGATAGAATGAAGGAGCAGGAAGGGGCTTGTGCTCTGAGAGAGACTCCATTAGTGGTGGGCACAAACTGTTTTTAGCCCTGGGAGATCTCAGAGTTAAGGACACCCTACATCCTGATTTCCCTGGGATCCTGAGTGGTGGTGGCATCTAGCAGGTAGACAAGAACTACAGAGCAGCACCAGGTGGAGGAGGAGTTTGGGATCTGGTGGGCAGCATCTCAAGCACACTCGCTCTACTTGGGTACCTTGGACCACCTTGGTTTTTGGCATCCTGAGATCATCTGTGGATTACCGTGAGAAACCCTCAAAGCCACCTATAGGCCCTTAACTGTGCTGGTCAAACCTGGCTGGAACCAAGTTTGAAGCAGCCCCCCAGAGACTCCAGAATAGCTCCTTTATGCCCAGCCTGGCCTAGGTCAATTAGTATTAGAGAAATTAAGTCCTCCCCCTTGCCCTGTGGTTTTGCCCATTAGGTTTTAGTGTAGAATTCCCTATCCCACCTTTATTTTAGTTGAACATAATTAAAACTCTTTAAACCTTTTACCTTGCCTGTTGGTTTCAAATACTCTGGCCTAGTGGTGATAGTTGGCCAGCAGTCATTTTTGTCAGTTAGCAGCAGTTCAGCTGTGTACTCTGGTCTCCCTATCCTGGTCCTGTTTCTCCTTCAACCCAGTGTGTGTACCCAGAACCATTTAGAATATATTTTAACATCCCTGGTGCCCATCTATTTTTACAATGGGGAGAGAGTGTGTTCCTACAGTTAAAATAAAACCTAAATATTCCACTTTACAAGATACCATTGCACCTTTGACCTGAAGACCTCGTAGATCCTCTGGTAGAACTCTAAGAGAAGATGTTTGCTATTTTCCTGGCATGTTTCTGTGTCTGGTGATGATAAAAGCAGATCATCTACATACTGAAATAATATAACAGCTTTAAAAATGATAGCTAAGTGCTGCTATAAAATTGAAACAATAAAGTTAGAGTCTTGAACATATTCTCTAGGCAGGTGAGTCCATGTCTACTGTGAAACTTTCCAGGTGAAAACAAATATTTTACTACAATGTATATAGATAGGAGAAAAAATAAAGTAGAACAGAGGTCTATCACTGTAAAATACATAGCTTTGCTAGGGATTGAGATGACAGGTGCAGGGCTTGACAAGACTGGATGCCTAGGTATTTTATATGAATTAATTGCGCACAAATCCTGCATATATGACTACAGTTCCTCTGAGGAACACTTTGATCATTTTCATGAGAAGCACCTGCCCTGCTGAGGGCTCTATTATTATTCCAATTTCTATTTTTAACTCCTAATTCATTCTCTTACAACTTATTGCTTGATAACGTAGCCTCCTACAGAAGAAACAACATATTGACCCTTTAAAAGGACTTCCCAGAGATATTAATCTAACTCTTTGGGATTTCAATTCCCAATAGCTAATTATAACTCCTTCAATGTCTTAAAGATGAATGACTTCAAATGAGGCCAAATGGGTTCCCTAGCTGGTGTATTCATAGTTTTAAACCATTTCTTATAAAAGCTAATGGCTTGCCTTTCTTTTTTTTCCTTTTTTTTAGTCATTCCTGGCTTCATTGTCAGTAGCCCTTGTTCCCACGAGATGAGCAGCCTGTGGAAGGAAGATCTTTATGGAACAGAGTTCTTACTTCCTGCACGTATTTCCCATTTCTTAAAAAAATAAGCAAAGCAGAAACTGTTTTTCCTTTGACTTCTGCCTCCAGGGTTCCTCTTTCTCTAGGGGTTTCAAATTTCTTCCCGGAGTCTTTCCAGAAAGACTATGTGATCCATCTGAACTATCAACAAATAGCTTACTTTGTATGTGTTGATGTGTGTGTTTGTTTGTTTGAGTGTGTGTGTGTTTTAATGAGGATTTTAAAAAAGCACTCAAGGTTATTTCTCTATCTTATTAATATACTCTTAAAATTAAGCTACTGATGTTTCCTTCCTTTAACCTTGTCAAATGGGGTGCTTCTTTTTCCAACTTCTCTGTTGGTTTTCCTTTATGACTTTCCTCTTTTCTCTCCAACCAAAAAGAACTTGTCAAACTCACATAAACATACAGGAGATATTTTGACAAGCAATAGACATGGAAAGGGTTCAAGGAATTTTCATCTCGTCCAAAGCTACTCTTTGAAAGAGCGAGTTTCTCAAGAAACCAAAATTGTAAAAAATAATTTCTACTCTATAAATATCACTACTTCTGTAAAAAACTTAGAAAAAGACAGGAAAAAAGGAATTCAGACTCCCGCCTCATGGTCATCATTCTGTTATGATTAAAATTATCTGGCAACTGTATCTTAATTTGTAATTATTTATTGAATAAAAAAGGCTAGAGAAAGAAAAGGCACCAACAACATGTGGCCAGCTGCTCTTAGCCACCTCCCCAAGCCTGGCTGTGTCAGCCACAAGCCAGGTCTTACATACACATGCCTGATATTCCTTAGCCTACTCCTCAGTTTGCAATTCCAAGATAAGAAATCCTTACTTTCTCCTCTTACTCCAATTTATGCCTTCCTGGTGTTCTTTTCCTGAGCCCCTCTAAACTGGAGGACTCTAACCTAATTCTAATCATTAGAATTTCTGGACACTAGAAGTTACCATATTTTCTTTGGCTGCACAGCATTTGGTATAGCATTTCCAGACATGGTAGATAAGAAGAGGGAGGACTCCATACATCACCTCATAGAAATATAGGTCAGAGTTTCAGAAGTAAGATTTTGCTTTAAAATTAAAAGGGTTGGTTCTAATTACTCAAATATACAAGGAGTTAAATCAATTGTATAAAAAATCAAGCCATTCCCCAATTGAAAAATGGGCAAGAGACATGAATAGGCAATTCTCAGGTAAAGAAATCAAAAGTATCAATAAGCACATGAGAAAGTGTTCCAAATCTCTAATAATTAGAGAAATGCAAATCAAAACAACTCTGAGGTATCACCTCACACCTAGCAGATTGGCTAAAATGAAAGAAGGGGAGAGTAATGAATGCTGGAGGGGATGTGGCAAAATTGGGACATTAATGCATTGCTGGTGGAGTTGTGAAATGATCCAACCATTCTGGCTGGCAATTTGGAACTATGCTGAAAGGGCTATAAAAGAATGCCTGCCCTTTGATCCAGCCATACCATTGTTGGGTTTGTACCCCAAAGAGATCATAGATAAACAGACTTGTACAAAAATATTTATAGCTGTGCTTTTTGTAGTGGCAAAGAACTGGAAAAGGAGGGGATGTCCTTCAATTGGGGAATGGCTGAAGAAACTGTGGTATATGCTGGTGATGGAATACTATTGTGCTAAAAGGAATAATAAACTGGAGGAGTTCCATGTGAACTGGAATGACCTCCAGGAACTGATGCAGAGCGAAAGGAGCAGAGCCAGAAGAACACTGTACACAGAGACTGATATACTATGGTAAAATAGATTGTAATGGACTTCTGTACCAGCAGAAAGCAATGACACAAGACAGCTATGAGGGATTTATGGTAAAGAACGCTACCTACATTCAGAGGAAGAAGTGCAGGAGAGGAAACATAAAATAAACAAATGCTTGAACAAATGGGCTGAGGCAGACATGATTGGGGATGTAGACTCGAAACTACCACACCAATGCAACTAACAACAATATGGAAATGGGCCCTGAACAAGGACACATGTTACAACCAGTGGAAATGTGCACCGACCATGGGTGGGGGTAGAGCAGGGGGGGTGAAGGGGAAAGTAGGGGCATGAAGCATGTAAACAGGTTAAAAATGAATATTAATAAATGTTTAAAATAAAAAAATCAAATCAAATCAAATCAAAAGGGTCATTTTGGGGTTACAAAAGGATATAGATTAAATTTCCATTGTCTGCAATGTAGTTCTCTCTATGATGCTTCTGATTTCAAATGATACATATGGAATCCAGAGAAAGTGGGCTTCAGCTTCAGGAATACAAATGACAAAATGATAACTTGCAGTTCCTGATTAGATGGATTCCTCGTGAAGTTCCACTAAGGTTTATATAATCTCTTCTGGACATAAAGAGTGGGGCCTCTGTAGAGCTCAGATGGTTGTACATATGTTGAAAATTATTACATGCACCTGGGAAAATAACATATTTTTAATTGAAAAATATATTTGAGGCTTATATTTTCTGATTAATTTTTCCCATAATGGCATCATTAATTTGGTTAATGCAAAAGATTTCTAATTTCCTGTGATTAAAATTATCTAGTTTATCTTTTGTGATCACTTCTAGCTCTTGTTTAGCAAAGAAATCTTCCTAATAACACAGACCAGTCTATTCACCTGTACCTCAACCTCCTCTTTTGAAAGAACACTTAATTGAAAACCTCTATTAGAATAAATTACCTCTAGGATGGATCGTAGTGGTGACTATTGACCTTGAGCAAACTCATTGCCTTTTTTCATTTGGGGCTTTCATAATCTGGCCTGAGATCATTGAACATACATACATATAGATCATACATATACATACATAAATGTATGTATATACTTACATGTGTATATATATGTGTATATATATGTATATATGTGTGTGTACATATATATATATACATATATATATACATATATATATAATAAAATACTAGAAAGGTGTCTATCTGGTTGAAACAACCATAGTATATCTTGTTTTCTATTTTTAGTCAATGACTTAGAGTATTTTAATGATCTGAATTTTTTAAACTTTATTTTTTCTTTTGGATGAATTGATTCAATATAGTTGTCTAGCAACTAGTCACACTTAATTTACAACTTTTCTTTCCTGATTGATTCTATAACTAAATCAGAGTATTTATCACTGGATAAAGGAATTAAGGAATAGAGCATCTTATTAGTTACCTTAATTAGACTTCATTATATTCTTTACTGTGTGTCATTATTCTCTTTCCTTCTCCATCATAATTTCCTTCAAACAAGTTATGTATGCCTTTTGATAAAAATAAGCAGTCAGAGGACCATTTGAAAATATATTTTTTCCATGTCAATACCAATTAAAAATGGGAAATCAAACAACAAATTATAAAGTGATATTTTAGGAACTAAGAATAACAACAATTTGGTTTTCTGCATTAAATTTTAGTTAACATTTATAGTCCATGAGTTGAGAAGCAACTAAAAGATCACTAAACCTAAAAATTCTGCCTCAATACTCCAATTTATAAAGGAAATAAATGAGTCTATTGAGAAGTGACTTGCCCAAAGTAACATGTCTAATGAGTGGTTGAGTCATCACTTTCCATATAGAATCTCTTTGAATTATTTAAACCTGACAGGAAATAAAAGTATTTATTCTGATTTTACAAATTAGGAAGCTGAGTTTCAGGAAGATAAAATGACATAAAAGAATCATTGTCTTTTGTTCATAGGGAGCCTCCAATGCTATTTAAAATACTGAAAGATTCAAAATGTATATAGCTTTTAGGTTTTCAAATATCTTAAACGGCTTGTCCAATGAGATGTCAGTGATGTTATTCTGCTCCTTCTTCTTTGCCAAGATAGCGGGTAATATGATATAGGTTGTACATGTGTTTTCATATTATACATATATCCATGTCGTGAAAAAAAGACACATATTGCTTACACTAGAGAAAAAACATTCATGGAGGAAATAAAGTGAAGAACGGTATGCTTCAATTTGTATTCAGATACCATCAGCCCTTCTATAATGTTGGAAAGCCTTTCAAAATAAGTTTATCAAGAAGCTCCCATGCCTTATTCTTATGAATGACTTTTTCTTTCTCCTTTAAGAAAGATAGTTTAAAGAGTTGTCATTTTCCTCAAGTAGTATTAACCTTAATCAACTTCATTCTTATTCAAAAGTATTGTATTACTTTCCTTAACTCATAAAAAATGGTGATTATGTTACTCAGTTTGAAAATGCTGAAATGCTCTAATCTTTCTTTGCAAAGTCTTTCAAAAGGAGTAATAACAAAGAACCCAGGAGAAGGGCTTTGTTTTCTAAACTCAGGAAGAGCAATAAAGGTAATCAGGCTCTGACTTCTTGCAGAGAGAATAAATTGTATAACTCTACAGAGAATATTCTTCCATCAGCATGGATTTCCATAAGAAAGTTTCCCAGAGTACATGATAAAATAGTTATTATCATAAGAATGAGGTTTCTGATCCTCAGTAAATTAGACACTTCCACATTTTAGCACTCTTGACATTTTTATGTTTCTATAACTTGGCTGGTCTTTTCTGATGTATCCCATAGGTATTTCTCTCAGATTCTAAATCTTTAGATAATAATTCAATAGAAAATATTCTAAAATACTGAATTTCATTACCTACGAGTCCCAGAGATTTTAATAACTAGACCTCCCCCTTTTCCATATTAAACATATTTCTGATTGCTATTTCACTATTAAAGTAAAAGTGAAAAAAGATACTTAAAAGAAAAAAAAAAGATTTCTTCTGTTATTTATTTTTTCTGTCACCTACTAGGCCTTTATATATATGGAAGAATTAATGAAACTATAAGAAAGCATGAACACAATGAATCTATATCTTTTCAGACAGGAAAAAGTATAATCTTTCCAAACTCTTGGCTCTGTTGGTTACAGTCTCTGCAAGTTTGAAAATTTAAGTGAAACTGTTTGTCAATAAAGAAAGAAGGAAGGCAAGCTTCAAGCATTTATTAATAGCTTATTAGGCTGCCAGGAATTGTATGAAGCATTGAGTAAAAGGATGCCAGTAAAAAGGCTGTCCTAATGGAAGGTAAAACATAAAAGTCAGCTGGGTGAAGCAGTGAATAGGGAACCAGACCTAGAGTCAGGAAGACCTGAGTTCAAATTCAGTCTCAGACACTTAGTACCCTGGTCAAGTCATTTAGGCATATTTACCTCAATTTCCTCATATGTAAAATGAATTTGAGAAGAAAATGGTAAAACATTCTAGTAGCTGTACAAGAAAATTTTAAATGAAAGAAATGAACAACAAAGGTGTCAGAGGCTCTGCTAAGCACTTGGGTGCAGTATATAAGTAAGAGAAAGGTAGTCCTTGGGGAGGTGGGTGAATGGGAGAAGAAAGGGGAAAAGTCACAAAATCTAGAGAACCAGGATCATAGTCAAAGGGGGAAGGATGCTTAATGTGTCCAGGTCTATTCCCCAAAATGGAGGAACTGGATGGAGCTTGCCAGTGGGATAAGGGGATTTACATGGCAAAGGGCTGTTCCAGGATAAGAAAGCAGCTGAGTTTGGGGATTAAAGTTTGAAGAGGCACCAGGCACTTCTCTCTACCAATGAGGAGAGGATCCCATACCAATGTGCTTTGGATGTAGGGTTACATCACCATTTAACGTTATTTCATCGCTAGACTATAAACTCCATGAAGGAACGGTTATATTATGTCTATTTTTCTATTTCTGTCAATATCTAATAGAGTATCCTCTATATAGTGAGTACCTAATAAAATTTTGATAAGTGTATGAACCAACTTCTACTGTTCTCACCAAAGTACATACAGGAGAGGAAAATATCCACTTCCTCTTCCATATAAGTTAATTAGGACAAGAGGTATTAGATGTCTCCAAGTATGTCTACCTGTATTGTGAAAGTATTCCTCTAGATTTTTTGACCTTATGTGGACAATGATGGAGCATAAAAGCTTTTTATTGTTTATCTCTTGCTCCCTTTATATGATCAACTTGCCCTCCTTATGCTACTTTTTCAATATAATTCTTATTTCAAAATGTTACAGTCAACACACAGTAATGAAGGATTTATTTCTTTGCCTTTGGGTGACTCATAATTTTAATTTCTTGGAAACTATAGTACTCTTTGACTTACAGACAAATAGTATCACTGAAAAAAATAATGTCAATGAAAAGATGTCTCTCTGTCTCAGGGGGAAGTCTTGGTGTTATTAGAAAGACTTCATAAGAAATGACAAAAATTTGAATACAAAAAATCTGGAAAGACTTCTATGAAATCATGTAAAATGAAGTGAGCAGAACCAGGACATCACTTTAACAAAGATAGTAAATGATGATTAACTGTGTATGACTTAACTATTATCAATAAGGTAAAGGATCCAGGACCATTCCAAGGGACTTTTGACAATAAAGGATATCTACCACCACAAGAGAAGCAGAGTGTGGAAACAAATTGAAATATATCATTCTTCACTTTAATCCTACATGAATTTTTCTCTGTTGTAAGCAATATATGTCTTGTTTCACAACATGGTGAACATGGAAATATGAATTATATGATAATATATGTATAATTTATGGCACATTACTTGCCTTCTTGGGGAAGGGAAAGGTGTACGAAGGAAGGAGAGATCATGGATTTCAAAATGTCAGAAAATTTATACTTAAAATTGTAATGTAATCAACTGACAATAAAGAAAAAAGAAAAAAAAATGAAGGCAAATTCTACAAAGGAAAAAAAGGCTACACAATTTTCCTGACAATCCAATCCACTTTGCTTTTCTGTCTGTGTTTCTCCTTTGATTTCCACTCCTGGATCCATTTCTTGGTCCATTCACATTGTTGGTCCAAGATATTTCCTGATTGACCTTCAGAATGAGTTGCCCCTCCAACACTGGGTATGTCAGCTTCTTTTCCTCTCCCAGGAGCTGTTTTTAGGAATCATACTCCTTATCTTCACTGTATAATAAAACACTGTTATTTACACTCTTCTTGAAAATCAAGTCCTTTATAAACAGCAATATTTTGGGTTTTCTCTTACCATTTAATGTTTCTCTTTCTCAACTCAAAATAGCAAGCATTTATTAAGTTACTACTGTTGGCAGTTGCAATTCTTTTCCTCTACTTGCTAAATGTAGATATTGTTAAATTGGGTCAGATTTGCAATGGTTGATAATGGAGTCAGAGCAAGCTGGATGCTGCTATCCTACCAGAGGGGAGGGGTAGGAGTGGATAGAACCCTTCCTCTTCCCCCTCTGGAAACAGTTACTCATAAGGAAATAACTGTTAACTGAATCCCCTTTAGGTCTAGTAATAGAGACTGATCAGGCTTGACTAATTCAGGACTAAGTTGGTTGATAGGAATTGATCCCACTGAGATTAGCAACTTCCACTGTTTAAATATTATTACCTAAACCCTGAGATAGATAAAAGGTTCAAGTTGTCTTCTCAAATCAGCAGAACTGCTCTCTGGTCAACAACTATCCCAGTGCTTGCTTAGATGAAGTTTTTGCCTAGGTAATATATGTTAGTGGTAAGTATAGCTTAGTATAACCTCACACAGGCTCTTAAATTCAACTACAAAAGGGATTTATTAACTTCAGGAAAACAGGGAGAGGGGAGGTGGATTTTAGGAATGAGGAGAAGGTAAGCTATCTAAAATCTCCAAAAAAAACTTGGGAAAGTGCTTTGAATAACTTGACTTTATCTCACTCACTAACTAAGCTTTCTCCTAATCTAATGTTACTAAGTTTAAGATGGTGAAGGTAACTTTGATTGAATATTAATTGATATCTTGTAAGTGAAGTAGTATTTCCCAGTGCCCTCAGCCTGGTATAGTCTCTATGAAGTAAACCAGCAAATTAACACTCTGTTCCCTGAGGTCAGAGATGAGCTAACAAAAAGCAATGCTATACTTCTTCCCAGCCTCCCTTGAACCCCAAAAGCAGTGTCCAAAGTGTCCTTGCAAGTTGGGTGTCTTGGCTTTTTATACACAGGTTCTTAACTGCCCCAAATGTCCCTCTCCTGGACTTCTGGGGGGCCCTGTGGAATTCTGTGAGGCAGCTTTAACCCCATGGATGTTACAATATTAAATAAGATTACGCCCTATCTCAGCTGCATACATTTTTCTCTCTTCTCATACCTACTTGGCAATTTCATCCCTTCTCTCATCCCTTCTTTATGGATGACTCTCAATTTTATCATTCTAGATTCAACTCTGTATTTGAGTTCTGCATTTTTCACTGCCTAATATTCTCCTACTTACATTTGAAATTCAACTCATATTTCCCCAAAACATTTTCTCTTCCATGATTTTTACATTAAAGTTCCCTTCATTTTCTAAGTTATCAAATTTGAAATTTTAGACATTTTTATATATGCTTCACTCTTAACTATGTATATGTACAACACACACACACACTCACAAATATTGACTAAAAGGAAGAAACACATGTGTATGTATAAAAGGAAGAGACAAAGACTAAAAGCAAGATGTGCATGTATATATATATATATATATGTATACATATATATCTTAGCAAAATTAGACAACACA
Organism: Gracilinanus agilis; assembly: GCF_016433145.1. Classification (NCBI taxonomy): domain Eukaryota; kingdom Metazoa; phylum Chordata; class Mammalia; order Didelphimorphia; family Didelphidae; genus Gracilinanus; species Gracilinanus agilis. The sequence goes on from NC_058130.1 coordinate 104,067,621, forward strand.
TTAATATGCATTAACATTATATTCAATAGTATATACCAACTTTACCCCTCTTGTGCAAAAAGCAAAGGGAATTTACCTTCAACCTTTTTATGAATTTTATGCTTGTCTTCTACACTTATATTGCATTAAGCTGTATTTATTTAGATAAATTGTTGTGATCATTATGTATATTGTTTCTTGATTCTTTTCTCTTAATCAGTTCACAAGTATGGCCATGATTTTTAAAATTCATCATATTCATTGTTTTTTAAAGTGTAACATATTCCATGACATTCAGACAGAACAATTAGTTTCAAAATTTCCCAATTGATGGGTTCCCATTTTTATACTTAAAAATTTATTGAAAGATAATTTTCAACTGGTACCATAAGGGAAGACTTTATTGGAATAGGAGATGTAGGATTTCTTGTATTTCTGCTAGAAGTATCAGTCTGAACAAAGGTGTAGAGTTGAACAGTCTCTAGTCATACACATGAGAAGCTGAGAACTCCTCTGGGCTGAAGTTTCTTTGTTAGCATAAAAGGTGCTGTTATGAATAGTTGGAATGTGAGAATATTTCTTTGTCACTTAGACATCCTTGGGTATACATGCTTGTGAGGGAGAAACTGGCATTTCAGTAACATCTTTACCATTATTCCAATTTATTTTCCAGAATGATGGAACCAATTTACTGCTCTAAAAACTGTATCAAATATGTTTGTCTTTCCACATTCACTGCAACGTAAGATTATTCCTATTTTCTGACATTTTCAAATTTGTTGGATGGGCAGTGAAATCTTAATTGTTTTTATTTGGATTTCTCTTATTCTCTTATTTATAGATTTTTACTAAAAGTAAATTAGGGGAACATGGAATAGTTTAACCTGGTTGATCTTTGGAGAAGGGAATAATTTATGACTAAACAAGAGATAGCATTATAAGATGTAAAATGAATAATTTTGATTTCATCAAATTAAAAAAACCTTTTGTACAAGCAAAATCAATGTAATCAAGATTAGAAGAGACACAACTGGGAAAAATTTTGAAACAAATTTCTCTGAGAACAGTCTAATTCCTCAACTTTATAGAGAACTAAGTCAAATTTAGGAGAAAAAAAGCCTTTTCCCAATTGATAAATGGTCAAATATATGAACAAGCAATTTTTAGATGTAGAAAGTTCTAAATCACTCTTGATTAGAGAAGTGCAAATTTAAATAATACAGATTACCACTTTACAACAATCATATTGGCTAATATGACAGGCAGGAAATGAAAGCAATAAACATGGGAGGGAAAATGCCAAAATTGGGACACTAATGCACTATTGGTAGAGTTGTGAACTGATCCCACCATTCTGGAGGGTAATTTGGAAATATGCCCAAAGAGCTATAAAATTGTGCATATCCTTTGATCTTTTAATACCACTCCTGTGTCTATATTCAAACAAGATATTTCAAAAAAGGGAAAGCAGCTACTTTAAAAAATATTTATAGCAACTCTTTTTTTTTGTGGTGGCAAAGAATTGCAAATTGAGGGGACGTCTATCAATTGAGAAATGGTCGAACGAATTATGGTCTATGATAGAGCTGGAATTCTCTAGGGTTATAAGAAATGATAAGGAAGATGATTTTAGAAAAAGCTGGAAATATCTACAAGAATTGATGTAGAGTGAAATAACTGAAAGAACATGATACACAATAACAGTGATATTGTGCAATGATCAACTGTGAAAACTTGACTACTCTCTGATGCAATGATCTGGGACAATCCTGAAGAACATACAATGGCGAATGTTATCCATTAGAAAGGACTGTTAGAGTCAGATGGATGCGAATCAAAGCATATTATCTTTCACATCAGTGTATCTTTAGTTTTATTTAGAGATTTTGGTTTTATATGAATATTTTCTTTAAACAATGACCAATATAGAAGGGAGGGAAGGAGATGGTTTGGATCTGTTAATTTGGGGAAATATATTTTAAAAATTATTTTTACATGTAATATAATATTACATGGGAAAATAAAATATATTTGAATTGGAAAATATATTTGAAGTTTGTTTTTTCTGATTATACTTTCCCTCTTTTATCCTTTTCTTAGCATTAATTTGGTTAATTCAAAAGATTTCCAATTTCATGTGATTAAAATTATCTAGTTTATGTGATCACATATTTCTTGTTTATTAAAGAAATCTCCCTAATAACACAGGCCATGTCTGTTTAACTCTATTCTCAACCTCCTAAATTGAGAGAACACTTCATTGAAAAACTTTTGGTACCATAAATTACTTATAGGATGGATCCTAGTTGTGACTGTTGACCTTCAATAAGGTCATGCCTTGTCTTATTTTGGGCATTTGCAATCTGGCCTGAGATCATTGAACATCAATCTATCTCTTTCATCATATCTCCAATTAAACAATTAAAGCCCTAATTGTTCTATCCATTTTTCTGGGTCTAGTAAGAAGTCTCAACCCTTGTGTGTGTTTTTTTCAATTATTTCTTTGATTTTTTTTTTGTATCACAAACCTTTGATATCTTCTTGCTCATTCTAAATTCTGATCTCTGAACTACTTTCCTTTACCAAATCTTGCTTTGTATTTTTGATCTAATCATCATGTTCTGTTCTAAAATACTTGGTTTATTCCCACATTTCTGTTCTCATTGACTAGATGAAGAAACAAGCAATTTCAAAAGAACTAGTATAAAGAATAGTTTTAAAATTTTATATATTTATGTAAATCCAATTTAAAATACAATAATTATTTAAAATATTAGATAATAAAGAATTACAAATATTTCATTAGAGCATTTGCAAAATATTTCTCTTCTTAAAGCAATTTGTAAAACTTTCAATTCAAATTAAGAAGTTAGGAATAGTTATAACTATATTTCTATATAAATATATGTATATTGCATACATATAGCTTTAGATATATGTAGGAAGAGGGAGAGAGACAGAGAGATAGAGAGAAATGGAGGAAGTAAGTCAAGTCATCTGGGAAGATGATCTTAAAGGAGTTTCATTATTTTTGAAGAGCAAAGTAGAATGCTATTTCCTGGCAGGAGAGAATCTAGTCACAGGGGGTTCTATGACCTCAGGTAGCAGAATCCTACTTAACTGGGTTTTTACTTTCTTCTTTTCTGTCAAAGAGGGAGGAAACAAGGGATTTTAGAACAGAGAACCCAGAGGGAGAAGCCTAGATTTTTTTTAGCTGTTCAAGACTCTTAGAAAGTCAAAATGAGGCCTTCTATTCTTTCATTCTATTAGGTTTGCAACATTACAGCAAAATGATTGGCAGTCTAGAGAAGCAGTCAGAAAACATTTTAATCTGAAACTTCTAAAACCAGCTAATCTAAGAATATTACTAAAATGGTTTTTTTGTAGAGTAGGACTCAGGTCAAGTTTTAAAGGAGTGTTTTAATAAAAATGTATGCATAAAATAAAATTATAATAAAAATAAAGGAATTTATTATAGCAGAGGAATATTTTTGTTTTAAGGTTTATGTTTAACTCATTTACTAATTATATATTTATATGTTAACCAATGTTTTGTGCTTATTTTTGTTTTTGTTGTTGTTGTTGTCGTTTTTGCCTTAAGAATCCAGTAATAAAGCTGGGAAACTGGGTGGTTCAGTCTGAGAGTTGCTATAAGAATCTCAGCTAAGTGACTGGTCTTGTATTATCTATAGACAATAATAAAAGCACCAAGTAGATCAGTACACTCTGCATTCAAGAAAAAAATGTATAAGGAAAAAATAGCCCCTAAAGGAGGAAAATTACAAGCCTGTTGGAGAAAGTAGGAAAAATCATCATTCAAATAATTATGCCCTGTCAATATAATAGACCTATTGTCTTTCCACTTAACATATTAAGTTCTTGACCTCTTGAGTCCTGATAAGCATAATAAAATTGAGAAGAATAGTCATTTATAACCCAGAATGTAGTCCTCTCTCCTGTTTCCTGAGGTGGGTGGTTGGGAGATTAGAGGGTGGCAACCTGCCTCTTATCTCACAAGGAATCTTTTGCTTTTTGAGCTCTTTTTTCCATTGCTTTTTTCACTATTCCCCTTCATATCATGTATGTTACAGACTACTTACTTTCCTTTAAACTATGAATTCTGTTTCCCATCTCTGTGCCTTTGAATAGGCTGCTCCCCCTGTGTCAGTTGTGTTGCCTCTTCATTGATGTGTCTTAGAATTCTGGCTTCTGTTTTTTCAGCTCACATTTCATCTCCTATAGGACATCTTCCCAGATTTTCTTCATTTCTTTGCTCTCTCTCTCTCTCTTCTCAAAGAAAGGTGTTTATACTTCTTTTTTAAATGTTATATTCGCCCCAGTAAGATGTTCTCATTGTTCTTCCTTCATTTTTGAAGAAGATCAGTGATATCATGATGAGTTGTTGCTTGTGAATTGGAGTTTTAGTGAGATAGAGCTTCACAAGATTGTCAGCCTCAGTCTCTTTCCAAGAGTCATGGAAAGCTAATGACAAGATAAACTTCAGGATGACTGCTGACAGCCCAGGATGCAGCAGATGACCTTGATAGTGTCTTAACAAGCTCTAAGCCCTCCACAGTGTCTGCTTAAACTGGTGATGGCAAACCTAGGACACGTGTGTCAGCACTGACACGTGTAGTCATTTTTGATGACACACAGCCTCATACAGAGAAGTATGCTGAGGATGAAACATTTGTTGTAGTGTAGTGTGGACACTCTGTGCACTGTATATGGCAATTCTACCTATATTAATTTACCTATTTTGGTTTATTAAAAACTTAATAAATTTATTAAATAAATATATTACAATTATACATTTTTGTTACTTAAACTAGAAATATCATGAAATTATGGGTTTTTTCGAAGTGACATGTTATGCTCTTTTTTTGGCGAATTTTGACACACCAGGCACAAAAGGTTGCCCATCACTGGATTACTTGGTCCTTTAAAACATCTTTTAATTTTGCCATTCAATAAAATTGGGGAAATTCCAAAATCAATGACTTTTTCCACCCCTAACTTATATGACCCAAGAAAGGAATAACAATTTTTTAAAATTCTAGTATATATGCCTCCTACACTCCAAGGAAGGGAAAAAAAATCACAGAAGATTTAACTATGAAGATACTCATAAACAAGATATAAAATCCCAAAATATCAGTAATTTAGTTCAGAATGTAAGGTATTATATACACCCTTTGCCCACTTCCATTTAACAAAAGGAAATTCATTTAGGAAATATCCTACAAATTTATTCTAAAAGAAAATTTGTATACTAAAAAAATGTATTCTATATTTTCCCTATTCCCAATTCAAGACTAAAGAAGAGGGAAATGCAAATATATGACATTTCCTATTGTTAAGATGAAAAATGATAAAGGCCAAGATTATAAGGGAGAATAGTATTTTAATAAAAGCCATGTCGATAGAGATAAATCATTAGACCATGCACCTGTAAGTATTCAAACTGCTGCCTCTGCCATTTTACCTTTTGTATCTTCCCAAGGTCAGGTGCTAAAGAGAGAGACTGCCCATCCTCACTCCAGGAGTCTTATACCCTTACATACTCTTACATCATCACACTTCCTGTCTGCCTCCATTTTTACAAGAGGAATCATGGGAAATGTAGTTCCATAGTCCCCACGTGTCCATAGGGAGTCTGCTAGACACTTCCCTGATTTTAAAACAAACACTATGAAACTGGCCAGACAGTAAATGTCCATAGGGAGTCTGCTAGACACTTCCCTGAATTTAAAACAAACACTATGAAACTGGCCAGACAGCAAAGCATAAAAGAAGAACATGATATTGTGAGGGATGAGATTCAGTTGGGCATGTAACCCCAATTCTCAAAACACCTTAGTATTACTATTCCTAGTATTATGGTCCAAACCTAAAAATTCCATGATAGTCATGGTTTGTTATCATGGGTATCTTTAAGGGTACATACATTGAAAATCAAACACTGAAAACTGTGAACGTTATAGCACCCCCTTCTGTGTTTGCTGTTATCTGTTTTTGTTGTTTGTGATCCTGTGTCATTGAGTGTATGCACAAAAAGGAGGGTTGGGAAAAGAAAGTGATTTTGAGATAAATCTGTTTCTTTTCTATCCCCCCCATAATTTTAGAAAGTGGGAAAGCAAACAGAACAGAGAACAAATTTGAGAAACTCAAAAAGAAATGTGAATTTTTGCACCTCTTAAACTTTAAGACTTAACTAAGTGAAAAAAGAACTTTGCCCTCTTCTTTTAGTACCCTTTCCCCTTTTTCAGCTGATCCCCAAGGTGAGATAAAAGGGGAAATTAGAACAAAATAAGGAAGATTTTGATCTCATAATTTGAATAGAATTTTAACTGGGGGGGGGGGGGCAGATGGATAGCTCAGTGGATTGAGAGCCAGGCCTAGAGACAACAGGGTTCAAATCTAACCTCAGACACTTCCCAGGTGTGTGACCCTGGGCAAGTCACTTGACCCCCATTGCCTAGCCCTTATCACTCTTCTGCCTCGGAGCCAATACACAGTACTGACTCCAAGATGGAAGGTAAGGGTTTTAAAAAATAAAAATAAAAAAATAAGTGCTCTCATTCATTGCTAGTGGAATTAAAATTTGTAGACTATTTTTCAGAGTGCAATATGATATAATATCCATTGTTGGAGAATACAATCTGGAAGAATAACAGACATAAAAATATAAAAATAATTATTCCAATGATGTTCCATGTTTGAAACAGCATTGCAAAAAATCTGTAAGCAACATAAATATTTAACCAGAGGGGGGATAGTTAAACTGTGGTAAATTAATGTAATGGAATAATATCTGGTAATTACATCTATCAAGTAAGAAGAATATAAAGAAAACTGGAAAGGCCTTTAGGAAATAATGTAAATTTTTAAAAAAGCGGTACCAAAAAGAGCAGAGAATATACTAACAATAAACCTGGAAAAGGAAAAGTGGATAAGGATGAATGGACAAAGAATCCTCAGGACTGAAGAAGTATCTGACATTTTTGCACTAACGTTATTTTTTTCTTATTTTGCCATCTATTTCCTTTTATATTACTTCCTAACAGCACCTACCTTACAGGGTTATTATGAAGAGTAAATGAGATAATATTGACAAAAAAGTGGTAGGTATAGTGCCTGGCATGTAGTAGGTACAATATAAATGCTGGTTCTCCCCACTCTGATTCCCCTGGTAAGAACTCTGTACCTGAACTAGTTTGTTTCAAAGCCTTCATCTGATTGATCCCACCTTTGCCCTGTTCATAAACTTCTCCTGGGATCAATCCTAGGCATTTCCTCAAAGGCATCCAAAGGAACCAGGTTGTAGAATGAGTCACATCTCAAAGCTGTTCTAAACTCTCTTGGTGGTGAGGACCAACATACATCTCCTTGCACCAAACAGAATGACTAAGCAATTAATTTAATCACTCCCATTTAGGACATCATTGCTATTTAATGATTTGCTTTGTTACAATTTATCAAAAAATAATACTGATAACTTCATTTTAATTGAAAATTGGGTCCAGACTTGTCACTGCTAGGCACAAGGGATGACTTAGGGACATCATTTCACTCCATCTCATTAGGTGGTCAGCCACTGAAAAATGTACAGCAGCTAGAGAAAAGATGGGGGAGTACAAACGTGGAGAATTGGCTATTGACTAACAATGTTTGAAGAGAGGGAGGAGAGTCTGAAATGGCACTCCTCAGTGTGCTCTGTCAACCGAGCAAAGCAATAAGAAGCAGCCACAGAAATGAGCGGGGAGGCAGAGGATTTTTCCTAGGAAATGAGGTCTTGAATATTTTGCTGAATTGGAAATGGAAAAGCTCAGCAGAAGGGGACAGGCACAGATGGTAAATCGCTGAGGTTGGGGGAGGGATAGAGGGCCATGAGGACAGGTGGTGGTCTTAAAATAGTCACCAGAAAGGGCTGGGGGAAAAGTAAGCCCACCTCAGCTGGAACTTGGGAACTCTTCCCCAATCATTGGATTATTCCAAGGTTAGGCAGAAGAGTGTAATAAAACAAGCCCTGAAGGAGGAGGAAAGCCAACCAAGCTGTCAACATGGAATCTAGAAACCCCAAACTTGTAGCCTAGTAAGATCTGATGAACCCCAAGTTTTAGGACTAGCTTGTAAGTTGGAGACCCCAAAGCTTGTCCTTGCTCCCTGTTCCCATGAGTTAGGACTAGCTTGTAAGTTGGAGACCCCAAAGCTTGTTCTTGTTCCCTGTTCCCATG
>NC_058130.1:104088958-104089690 GCF_016433145.1 Gracilinanus agilis
TACCAAAACAAACACAGCAATTATATGAAAACAACTACAAAACACTTTCCAAACAAATAAAACTGGATCTAAACAATTGGAAAGCCATTGATTGCTTATGGGTAGGACAAGCTAACATAATAAAAATGACAATTCTACCCAAATTAATTTACCTATTTAGCGCCATACCTATTAAGCTACTAAAAAAACTTCTTTACTGAATTAGAAAAAAAACTATAACAAAGTTCATTTGGAATAACAAAGGATCAAGAATTTCAAGGGAAATAATGAAAAAAAATGTGAAGGAAGGGGGCCTAGCAGTACCAGATATTCAACTATACTATAAAGCAGCAGTCATCAAAACAATATGGTACTGGCTAAGAGATAGAGAGGAGGATCAATGGAATAGACTTGGGGTAAATGACATCAGCAAGACAGTGTATGATAAACCCAAAGAGCCCAACTTTTGGGACATAAATCCACTATTTGACAAAAACTGCTGGGAAATTTGGAAAACAATATGGGAGAGATTAGGTCTAGATCAACATCTCACACCCTACACCAAGATAAATTCAGAATGGGTGAACGACTTGAATATAAAGAGGGAAACTATATACAAGTTAAGTGAACACAGAATAGTTTACTTGTCAGATCTTTGGGAAAGGAAAGACTTTACAACCAAGCAAGAGTTAGAGAAAATTACAAAATGTAAATTAAATGGTTTTGATTATATTAAACTAAAAAGCTTTTGTA
>NC_058130.1:104089789-104116735 GCF_016433145.1 Gracilinanus agilis
TAAATGGGCAAGAGACATGAATAGGCAATTTTCAGGTAAAGAAATCAAAAGTATCAATAAGCACATGAGAAAGTGTTCCAAATTTCTAATAATTAGAGAAATGCAAATCAAAACAACTCTGAGGTATCACCTCACACCTAGCAGATTGGCTAAAATGAAAGAAGGGGAGAGTAATGAATGTTGGAGGGGATGTGGCAAAATTGGGACATTAATACATTGCTGGTGGAGTTGTGAACTGATCCAGCCATTCTGGCTGGCAATTTGGAATCATGCTTACAGGGCTATAAAAGAATGCCTTCCCTTTGATCCAGCCATACCATTGCTGGGTTTGTACCCCAAAGAGATCATAGATACAGACTTGTACAAAAATATTTATAGCTGCGCTTTTTGTGGTGGCAACAAATTGGAAAAGGAGGGTTTGTCCTTCAATTGGGGAATGGCTGAACAAACTGTGGTATATGCGGGTGATGGAATACTATTGTGCTAAAAGGAATAATAAACTGGAGGAGTTCCATGTCAACTGGAAAGATGTCCAGGAATGGATGCAGAGCGAAAGGAGCAGAGCCAGAAGAACATTGTACATAGAGACTGATATACTGTGGTAAAATTGAATGTAATGGACCTCTGTACCAGCAGCAATACAATGACCCAGGACAATTCTGAGGAATTTATGGTAAAGACGCTACCCACATTCAGAGGAAGGACTGCAGGAGAGGAAACATAAGAAAAACAACAGCTTGAACGCATAGGTCAGGGTGGACATGATTGAGGGTGTGGACTCGAAACTACCACACCAATGCAACCACCAACAATTTGGAAATAGGTCTTGATCAAGGACACATGACAAAACTAGTGGAAATGTGCATTGGCCATGGGTGGAGGGATTGTGGGGGGCGAAGGGGAAAGTAGGAGCATGAATCATGTAACCACATTAAAAATGAATATTAATAAATGTTTAAAAAAAGGTAATGACATGGACATGGATAGGAGAGATTTTATCATGAGACCAGTATTTGAAAACCAATGCTGTTATATAAGTTTTGAAAACAAAAGTAACATATTTAAATCTAATCTAATCAGTGTGTATATATAGAGAACAGAAATGACTAAGGAAACATCCTAACCTAAAATAGGAATCAGGGAACACTATTACCTTAAAATGTGAAAACCTTGAATGCTAGGACAGCTTACTGTTACTATAATATTTCTTCCGAATAATTATTGGCATTTTTCTTTCCCAGTGCTCTCTATGTATGACTGCTGTGTTAAAAGGATTGCATCTGACTCCCACTGGCTTACCCCATCAGCAATTCAGGCTGTGTTGGAGCATTGTGTATGGAGTAAATAACGCATAACTAGCTCCCGGGGGGATACTGAAAAGTGATGGCTACACATATTTTGTCATGTTGAAAAATGACAATTATTTTTCATGGTGGTTTTCTGAGGAGTAATGGGTGGGAAGAGTCTGAATTCACATCGACCAATTTCCTTTATTTATACAAAGAGAATAAGAAGATGTTAGGTGGCAGCTAATTTCAGAACTGTCATGGGCTTGATTCCTCTCTCCTTCTGGTAGGGGGAAGGGTGCTTGTAAAATACAAACTACCTATAGGACATCTATGCAATTTTAACTTCAAATGATATAACAGGGGAGAAAGAAATGTTGAATCCTGATATGTGGCATGCTGGCCCCTGGTGACTTGTAGACATGGATATTTTAGGAAGGTGGTTGGGGGGATGGGTATAATAATAAAAATAAATAAGAAAATTATAGTACTCCAGGATATGTGGATCCTCGTTCCCAGTGAAAACAAGGACAATAAATAACTTTCCTGAGTCTCAATCTGTTGATCTATAAAATAAAGGAGTTAGATTTCTTATATCCTTTGGAGCTCAAATTTCACACAAGGCCATATTGTTACAGAAAGCCATTAACAACATTTCCAACCTAGGTATTAGAAGAATAAAATTTTGATTCATGATAGAGGACCATTCACCTGAGAAACTCCTAATTGATTTAATCAGCCTAATCCTTTTGGCTCAGTTCCTTTAAGAATTGTATGTATGTTGTCTCATGAAAGCTTTATAATAGTTAATACTTACATAGCACTTTAAAGATTATAAACATGCCTATACATTATACACATTAAAAGATTTACAAGGGGTACAAATTACTTGAGGTGAAGTAAAATAATTGACCTATGATAATCTTGAATTCATTTTACATTAAAATATTAATATTCATTATGTACTTTTGTTTAAATTATTTACTTTACATGATTTGGAACTGAGTTCACAAGACTTTGATACATTTTATATTATTTTTCATCATGATTAAATACTTCTATCATATTGTATGTAAAACATATCATTAATCAGTAACCGATTTTCCCAGCTCTAGTTTTGATTATAGCACATAGTTGTTTGTTTATTTTTTAGTAAAGTAAAAACCAGCCAGAATTCCTGATCATTGAAGCATTTTTATCTCAATCTCTTGGATATTTTTTTTGGAAAGAGAAATTCCTTTATCCAAAAATTAAAAAAGAAGTCAAAGAAATTATGCATATGCAAATATGTACCAGAAATTACAGATGAACAGAGCTCTGCCATTGGAAACAAGGTGTCTTAGCTTAATGTTGAAAAAAAAATTCTTAATCATTTATGATAATGTGACATTGTACAAATTAGAATCAGGGCTAAGCTGGAGCCAGCTCAACCCAACAGGTGAAAGATGTTTGTTTTTGTTTTTAATTTTTTTTCAGATTTCATGTTGATATAATTTTGAATAACTGTTTTCTGACATTTTGCAATTTACAGCCTCTCTCTCTCCGCCCTCCATCCTTCTAAAGGTGGCAAGAAATATAATATAGGTGGTACTTGTGTTATCATAGAAATACATATTTCCATGTTTGTCATATTGTGAAAGAAGACAAATATTGCTTCCACTAGAGAAAAATTAATGGAGAAAATAAAATAAAGAATGGTATGCTTCAATCTACATTCAGACTCCCATCAGTTCCTTCTTTTTCATTACGAGTCCTTTGGAATTGCCCTGGATCCTTGTATTTCTGATAATAGTTGTCATTCAGTGTTTGTCATCATACTTTACTGCTTTTACTGCATATAATGTTCTGGTTCTGCATCACTTTGTACAAATCTTGGAAGGTTTTTTGGGGGATCATCTTGTTTGTCATTTCTTATGACATAATGGTATTATATTACAATTATATACCACAACTTTTTCAGACAGTCCCCAATTGATGGAAATCTCTTCAGTTTTTAGTTCTTTGCCATCACAAAAGAAGTTGCTATAAATATTTTTATATAAGGATATACTTTTCTCCTATTTTTGATATTTGGGATACATACATAATTTGTGGTATTGCATAAGAGATCATTGTTAAATTTGAGCATTTACATCTTAAAAATTGGCAAAAGGCACAAGGTGTAATTCACACAGCTGGGAAGTGTCTGAGGTCAGATCTGAACCTAGGATCTCCCGTCTCTAGGTCTGGCTCTCAATCCACTGAGCTACCCAGCTGCCCCCTATTAATCTTAAGAAAGTAAGGGAACAATTTTAATAATGCAGCTTATATAAGTATAAGTTTCATATGTAATATGTTGATAATATTCATATATATTTGACAATGTTTAAAATGTGCAATATTTTTTAGAGCTGACTATTAAAGATTTATCAGAATGTCACTTCCTTCCTAGTTGAGAATTTTTATAATTCTTGAATGATTCTGATTCTCATTTATCAGACCTATCATTGTTCCAGTGGAGACAAGATGTCTTGCCCCAATGGAGTTAAAAAGAAAAATCTAAAATTTTTTTTTTGGATGGCTATTTTAAAGTCTGAAGAAGATTTTTAAATCTCAGTTATCCATTTTGCCTTAATTAGCCAAAACAGCTTTAATGTGTACTAGCATGAAATTCTAAGTTTAATAAGTAACCTCATGACCTTAGTAAGAGTGAAGTTTGAGGGTCTTATTGAGGAGGAATATATAGAAATATTTTGTAATGTCCAGAAAGAGTCCTTGACCCAATCTATGTTGTAACTCTATAGCTTCTTGTGTCCTAATTTGATATAGAGTTCATTTGTGCTCCCTACTTTCCTTCTCTAATACACTATCAGCTTCTTAAGAACAGGTACTTTTTTAGCTTTGTATCAGCCCCTGAATTAGCACAGTACATGACATATAAGAGATGATCAATATACATTTTGAGTTTAACTGAATTGAATTGAAAGGAATATACTCTAACTGTACAGTACATAATCTCAGCTGAAAATAGAAGTTCCTGAATTGTAGAAATCCAGACATAAACTCTTGTTTCATCCAACTTTGACTCTTATCTGTCATTTATTTAAACTGTGCTCACCTCATGAGGCAGTGACATTCAAGATCATTATTTTCCATTACCCCAAACTCTCAGAATTCTATATAATATTTACCAAGTTTCAAAAATGTTTATCTGCTTTTTACAGATGGAAAGCCTAAGGCAACATGATTTTAGGGCAGGTCTCCAGTGAATTAGCAGCAAGCAAATGGGCTGCTCACTGTATGCACAGCATTACCCCGCCATGTCTTCGGGACAGCTTCGATGCAAACACAGCTGCAAGCCCAGTGCATAGCTATTTACTGTTGGAACTATGTGAGTGATGGGAATTTTCAACTTTAAATAGGGATTTATTAGGCTCTAACAAAAGCAACTAAGAACTTATGCCATTGACTCATTATGGCATAAAGGTAATCCAGGGTTCTTAAAAACTATGGCAATAGAACATAAATGCAGGCAAATCTTGCCAAACCTGAACGACTGGATATAGAACAAGTGACAGGCTCCATATCTAAGAATATGAGAGGAAGACAGTAAGAATTTAGAGAACCTGGTCAGAAAGTAGGCAAGGAGGTAGTGCTTTTCTTTTCCTTCCCTTTCCCTTTCTTTTCTTGGCTTTTATTTCTATGAAACTATCTACTAGGCTATGGGAAAAGATGTAAAATGTACAAATGTAGATCAAAGCATGGACACAAAGCAATGAAATAATAAATGACAATTGACTGGAAGCTTTATAATTTTGTTATAATTTTGGAATTTTGCCACCAACTTCACTAAATTGCATGTATGCAATACCATTACTTGGTACAAATCCTAATTAGAAAATCTCTGAACAAAGTATATGAATATAATGGCATGTTAATAAATTTTACAAATTAAGATTTAGAAAGCACCTCAGCAATCAGTTCAACTTATATGATAAAATAATTGCCATTTAAATAAACCTAATAACTAGTAATCCAACTATCTATTGCTATTTTCTGCATCCTTAGTGCTCAGATGCAGTCCCTGGCATCTATTAGTTATTTATGACTAACTGTCTATGGTTGAAGACCCCACAAGAAAGATGACTTGCCATCTGTCCAGGCATTGTAAGAGTTAAAAATTAAAGGTTGGGCTAAATATAAAAAAATGTGGTAGCCAAAATTATTACTTAAATCAGAATGACTTTTTATGGTAGTTTATTTTTAAAATGAGAAAGAGTGAAAGTAAGGAAAATCAGAGAGAGAGTAATTACTCCAGCCTGGTCCAAACCTGGCAAGGCTTCAGAGGCCACAGCAAAGGGGGCTCAGAGGTAAATTACACAAGGTTTTTAGCCATGAGGTCTCCTCTATGACAAGGGGCCTCTAAGGAGGGTAGTACCTCTCTGAATGTCAGGAAAGGGAGTCGGCCATTTTTACTCACCCACGTGGTAGTTCTAAGGTAAAAATTGAAGAGTAGTCTGAGTTCAAGGTCAAATCTGAAGGCAAAAGAGCTGGTCACAGGAAGTTCTTGCCTCTTTTAAGGACCTTGCTTTATTGTCACTTCCTGTGCCTTCCTTTCACTTTACATGGGTCAATTGCAGCTATAGCTTTGCTTAGGACTGCCCAGGGGGATGCCAGTCAATTCTATTCATCATCCACTATTGCACACATAGGTCACAGACCTCCCCATACTTAAAGGTAAGTGGGGCAAATACACTTCTGGTGATTAAAAATGGGCAGGGGACAGTTAATCCCATCTTACGGCATCCAATTTAACTTCTAGAGAACTTTGTTAGGAAATTGTTTTAGACCTGAAATCTAAATTGAGCTCTTTTAAATTTCTATCTATTTAACATGGTTCTGTCCACTGGGACCAAAAAAGTATGTCTAAATCCTTTCCAACAATGAGAGCCACTTAAATTCTTTGAGAAAAATATTATTGCTTTACCTGAGTCTTCCCCAGAACAAATATGGCTAATTCTCTCAATTGATCCTAATACACTGTGAACTTGATATCTTTTGCCATCCGCACTACCTTATTTGGACAATATCTAGCCTATTATCATCCTTCAATCACAGCCCTGAAAATTGAATACAATCCTCAAGATGCTTTGTACAAAGGCAGAGAACAGTGGAACTAATATTCTCTGTAAGTGAAAGTTTTAGTCAAAGTTATTGCTTTTTCAAATGATACATAACATTGATGACATAATATATTTAGATTCTATAAAACTTATTCAAAATGACTGCAACTTAACAATTTTTCCTCCAAATTGAATTTGTGAAATTGATTTTTTGTACCTGACTTTACATTTCACTATCTTCACTTTCATCATATTTGATGCACCCTTATAATTTGATTCTCAACTTTCAAAATAAATTTAGGATCTTAATTCTTCAGTACAGTATGTTAACTATTTTATACAGTTTTATTTCACCCAAAGATATGATAAGTATACCATTTACATATTTGTTCAAGGTACTGACTAAAGAAAAAATTCTATGTTATCATAAGAAATGATGAAAGGCATATATTCCTGAGAAATCTAGGAAGACTTGAGTGAACTGATTTAAACAATGAAAAGAACCAGGAAAATAATTTATTGAATTATTAATAAAATGAAGTAGTTAATACCTTTGAAAGACCTAGAAAATCTTATTAGATTTCTGAATATATTAGATGCAATGATTAATCTTGACTTCAAAAACCATTTCCAATCTCTTGTCATAATTTCCTTTGTATTATTTTAACATCATCATCTACCAAATCAATAGCTTCCCGAGAAAGGCTAATTTTTCTTTCAATCATCTTATTTCTTTCACTTTCCAGAAAATACCTATTTGAATTTGGCCTAAACATTTTACATTTCCTCAATATGAAAATATGGCATTTTATCTATGACCTACACATGTAAATACCTACACATACATGTAGAGAAATAACCACATTATTATATAGTTTCTGCTAGTTCTCTTTGATTTTTTCTTTATATCTTATTTGCCAGATGACTTAATTATTTCCTTAATTATTTCAAGTTTTAACTATTATGAGCCTTTTTTTTTGTCCTTTCCAGTTAAAAAATGGTTTCAGTTTTGTTTGTCAGATGGAATAGAAGCAAAAAATAATTAAGCAACTCTTGTTTCTTCCTACTCTAAGTTATTGTAGTACTATCCTCCCTAAACTGGCTCTATGCTTTCTTTATCATTTCTTCTCTCTATGATAGCTTAAAAAACAGGTTGTGGTCTTGAGCTTTATTCCTCAAACTCAGCCAAGATTGTGAATTTTTTCAATAATCCTCTATTATATGCTTTTATTTCCATCTTCTATATGTGACTTAAAAAGAGTTTTTAAAAAGTTGCTTGGCAAGTACTCCATGATCATAAATTGTTCTTTTTAGGCAGTTGCCAATTTTTTCTTCTACATCTGATTTTTTTTCCCTTAATGTCATCAGAATTCCACCTTTGCAAGTTTCCCATCTGGGCTGAGAGTGGTATCCTACCTATTTGTCTAAACTTTTTTCAATCTGTCCTCTAACAATCTGGCATGCATGTCAGACTTTGTCCCATTTTATTTTCCTTTTAAAAGAAAATATTTACATCACTCAATGCTCCCATAATTTTCATCCCAAGCACAATATTTTTGGGCTGGTCTGATGCCATCTGAGATAGTTGGGACTTTTGCCTCCTTTCTCCTGATAACCCTGGACCGACACTGACCTCATGTGACACATGATATGAAGCTGTTAAGAACTGTTACCTTGCTAGCAGTTCCTTTTCCTTTTCCATTGCTTCTCCTGACCCCTAATTTAGATGTCTATTCCTCATGTCATGTTTTGAGGAGAAAGGTAACATGTTTCTTCCTTCCACTTTGGTAAGTCCATCTACAAATCTATAATGAGATGGAGAACCAGTAATCTTACTATTTGTCATGCTTCTATATTTTGAAGCTCTGTGGGCTTTATTTTGCCCTACTTCTAGGCCTATATGTCCCAAAATAGTGTTATATTACACATTTATGTTCCATAATCATGTTTGTGTCTTGATGCCAAACTCAGAGATACAACCTAAGCACATTTGGCACTTTTCTTGAGCTTGATTACTTTTTATATGTATTGTCTCTTCCAATTAGAATGCTTCTTAAGAACATGAACTTTTTAAAAATTCCCAGCACTTAGTACGGTGGCTGGCATACAGGAAACAATTTGATAAATATTTTTCATGAATTTATCTGTTAGTAAAATATAGACAAAATTTAATTTCCCCCCTTTTAGTTCCTTCATCATTTGTGGGATAATATTTGCTATTTCAAATCTCAATTCTACTTACTAGAAATATAATATTGGGTATATCATTCATTTTCTCTTTACCTCACTTTCTTTAACTCTAAAATGACAGTTTAACTAGATGACTTATAATATTCCTTCCAGCTCTAATTCTATGATTCTATGAAGATATCACTTGTCCAGCAAGGTGCACTGATACTGAAAACAATGATTTCTTTTATGTTAAATGAATAGGTTACTTGTTTTATTAAGTGAAAGACATGATAAATTTAGATTAAAAAATGAGCTGTGTCTAAGGAATGGTCATTTTAAAGGGCATACCATCATCTTATGATGTTTATCAAAACAATTCTAAGGAAAAATAACAATACAAAGCTTATTAATTAAAAAGCATAGAATTTCAAATTCTTTTTAATTATAAAAGTCCATAAGCTATAATAATCCACTTTGTTGTGTGAATGTATTCATTCATACAGTTTTCTGTAATTTTCTTTTCAAACTTCTACATAGCCACATGTTTAATGTGAATTAATATTCCCTAATCCAATCCTTGTCATACATTACTGTTTAATTAATGTTTGCTAGTGAATTGTGCAAACTGTCTTGGGGGATGGTACATATAATGTTAAGAGTAAAAAAACAATAAAGAAGAAGTTACAGGGACATATGAGAAATAGCAAGTAGTTATCGATGTAAGATGTGTCCCTGGGCCATCTGCCTACATCCATCTCTAAAAGAGAAAATCTTTCATCTCTCTTTCCTCTGCTGCCAATCCATTTATAGAAACATCTCTTTTCTTTATGGAAGCCGTAGTTCTCTTGGACTTTCTCTCTCATCTCCTGCAGGGATGATTAAGCACATTTTAGCCTTTTACTTTGGCACTAGCTATGGGTGGAAAGAGAAGACAGAAGCTGGCAGATGTCCGAAGTGAACTTTGGCCTGACTTCTAATTCTTAGAATGGAAGAAATATGACACAGAGCACTGGCACATCTTGTGTTCCTTTAGGGATCAAATCCTGGTTTTAAATCATGACTCACCTTCATTTCTCTGTGGGTTAAGTTGAATAAAGATGACCTTCTTTGGAGATTATAAACATTCATCAAGTAACATTTTGAAAGTATAAAATATCATGTTTAACCACGACTTTGTGAACTCTAGTATAATCCTTTTTAAAAGATCCTTGTTATACACAAATTGAGTTATAATGAAGGTCACATCACATCTAAGTGGAAAGTGACAATGAGGTCAATTTTAATTTCAATAGAACATAGAAAACCTCTAAATTTGAATATAAGATAAGCTTTGGGTAGCCTTGGGTAGTTTAAGATTTAATAATAAGCATATTTGATTGATCTATGTTTTTTAAAGTAATAAATCCTACACAGTAAACAATGTTACAAAATATCCTTTTATTATATATACTGATTTACCAGACACCATGACAGGCTATGGAGGCTGTGTCTATATGAGTCAAATATCAAGAAGACTGAAAATTTAGCTCAGTGGAATTGACTGTCAGATTTGGGAGGGAGGAAGAAATAACTGGGGAGTAGGAGAGAAAATCATGAATCATGGAACCATGGAAAAATATTCTAAATAAAAAAATGGGGGGGGAAGCCTGAAAATTTTAAATGAAATATTGTACGTATTGTTTCCTTGATAGTAAATATTTAATTCTTTGGAAACATCTAGCTAATTGACTTTTTTTCATACTCTTCTTTGAAATCTTCACTCTTCTTATAAGTAAGCAGCATGTTATGATGGAGCCACTTTATGTGAAAGCAGAAGCTCTGGTTTCAAATCTTGTTGCTACTATTTACTGTCTACATTCTTCCGTTATCATTTTTCCACTTCAGCTACTTTCATAAGTTCTGAGTTCCCTCATCTATAAAATGAAGGGGTTGAACAAGATGATCTCGATATTCCTGCTTGCTCCAGATCTTACTATTTGCCTTCAGTACCGTGCTTAAACAAGTTAGGATTGTTAAAACATGCAAGCCCCTGATTATAAATACTAACCCTATTCACACCCTTTAGCATATATTATCTATAAACTAAAATTACCATAAACTTTGTATTTGGAAGAACCTTAGAGATAAATCCTTTTAGTTAACAAATAAAGAAAATGAGTCTTGGAGAGGTAAAGTTTCCTTGTCAAGGTGTTATAATGTGTTGAGGCAGATCCCAGAATTGAAAGTAACCAGTCCTATAGGCCCTCATTCCAGTATGTTTTCCAACATTTAAAAATTCTTTAATGGGGGCAGCTGGGTAGGTCAGTGGATTGAGAGTCAGGCCTAGAGACAGGAGGTCCTAGGTTCAAATCCGGTCTCAGACACTTCCCAGCTGTGTGACCCTGGGTAAGTCACTTGACCCCTATTGCCCACCCTTCCCACTCTTCTGCCTTGGAACCAATACACAGAAGTTAAGGGTTTAAAAAAATCATTAATGTTCAACATACCTAGTATTGAAATGTTTTACAAGACTTCACATGTATAATGGGCATCATATTGCTTGCCTTCTTAGGTAGGTGGGGAAGGGGATAGAAGGAAAAGATAATTTGAAATAAAAAATAAAATATTAATAAAAGAAATTAAATTGAATCAACACATATTTACTTAAAATTCATTTTAAAAATTAATTGCATAATTCTAACACATAATGATTTACAATTTCTTATTTTCAGTAGTTTCATTTTGTTTCCTTTAGTTCTCATTTTTATATTGTTTATACTGTTCTAGATCTGCCTAAAGGGTAGCTAGAATTGTGTCAACTAATACTTTAAATTTGAAGAGTTGAAAAGAGAAATTGTTTTTAAAACAGCCTCCAGACTTCTAAAATTGAGCCCTACAGTAGTCTAGCCACTGTCAAAGGCTTATCTGTTCCTGGCCTTGCTATTATATTCATACAAAACTGACTGTACCAGTGGAAGCATGCAAGTTACAAAGAGAGACAGACAGAGATAGACACAGAGACAAAGAGACAGAGACAGACAGAGACAGAGAGGTAGGAAGAATGACAAAGTCAGAGAGACAATCATATTAATTAATTAATTATTTCAGAATACTTTTCCATAGTTACATGATTCATGATTTTTCTCATCCCTAAACTCCCCCCTCCTGGAGCTATCAAGCAATTCCACTAGGTTATATATGTATCATTGTTCAAAACCTTTATTTTTTATTAGTTTTATTAATAAATTTATTATAGAGAGACAATCATAGAGAAATAGAGATGGAGACACAGAAAAACATTGGAAATAGAGGGAGTAAAACAGAGGGAATGGTTGAAAGTGAGACTGAGAGAAAGAGACAAATAAACAGAAACTTAGAGTTAGTAAACCTGGATTCAAATCTCTAGTACACCAAAGCATGATTGAGAATACACTTAATTTTGGCTCAAATAAGATAAAAATAATAATATATGTGATTTATGTTATGTTTATATGAAGTGATAGGATGGTTGTTAACTGCATGACCTTGGACCACTCCCTTTATCATCAGTTTCCTCATCTGCAAAATGATAGTATTTGACCAGTTGACTTTTTAATGGATCTTTAAATCCTAAATCTATGCTCATTTGTTACTGGGATTCTAAGTATGGCATCCTTTCAACTCTACCATATTTCAGAAGGTCCTGCTTGTTTTGGAGAGGAAGGAAGGAAGGTTACTCAGATGTCCCAAAGAGTATGCTGGAGATAGTTCACACTGACTCATGAGAACCAATTGTTAATTTTTAGTGTATTTATAACACAGAACTAGACAAATGCCACCACAAATCAGGGCTTGATTTGTTGTTTTATTGATTACTTAGACTTGAGAAAGGTATGGAATAAATCTTAATAAAAAGAAATTAAAGGTATTTTATTCCTACATTTTTTTCTAAGAGAGATTCTTATTAATATTCACCCTCCATTGCTTTTTGTGCCTCAAATCTAATACAAGGTAAATGTCTATTATATTTGTGTATAGATACCTTGCATAATTCTGCAGGTGTTCCATTCTAAATTGAAATATTTGAGGAGCTTCATCCTGGTGAGCATATTTGTATGTATATGTGTATACATGGAAAGGGACTATTTTTCTTTATAACTGGTTCTTTCTGCTTTTTTCTCAAACCCTGCTTTGATAAAAATCTCTTACCTTCTCTAAAGCCTCTGGCTATTGAATGTTAATCACAGTAATTGCTGCCCACCTGCTCCAAGGGAGAGGCGATGAAGATTAATAAATCAGTGTTTGCAAAAACTTCTGTGTTGCTCAGATGAAATGAAAATCATGCTTCCTAATGACACCTTTTGCTAAGTTGCAATTCTCAAGTTGCTTTACAGTGGAAAGAGCCTATGGGATTTCTAATACAAGAGCTGGCTGATTATATGACAAGAGTCATTCAGAGTAGCTAGTTTTCCTGCCTTACAAATACTACCTGATCCCCCTCCCCTCCAATTTCTTAACTGTCCATGAATTTGGTTATACAAACACATCTTGACACAGTTTGCTAAAAATTTGGGAAATTAATATTGATGCATGATTATGGCTTACACCCTCTCTAGCACACATTGTATATGTGTCTATACATGTACACATAACTATATTTATAGTTGTATATAACTATACTTTATATATATACATATATATTTAAAATTTCCTCCTAACACATTTGTTTAGTCTGTAAGATGAGCCTCTCTTTTCTACCTCTCTACTCTAGCATATATATATATATATATATATATATACACATATATATACAGTAAATTGTTTAAAATTGTAAGTTTCAGAATTGGTATTTAAATCTGTTTGGTAGAGACAGTTCACTGGAAGTACACTGTAGCAATAAAATCATAGGTTTAGATCCTCTCCTTCCTATTCCTAGTAAGATTTTGGAAAATTTTGTCTGTTAATCTTCTTTTCAATTATCAGAAAATCCCTATGGGATATATACTTAATTTTCAAAATGATCATGAAAAAGCTAAATGATATTCATTGGCAAATATGAATTTCTGCATCCTTGGGACTATTTCACAATGTTTATCATCAACTTTCTTTGTCAAGTTCAAGAAAATTATCTGGAATAAAGTAACTATCACACTGGCCCAAAATTCATATAGAAGTAAAATGTTAATGTTACTTGGATTGTAGAATTAGCTTTTTTTTTCATTTTAAGACACCTATAACTTTGAACAAATTTGGACTGATAAAAGATAGATAATAAATTATTCTTATTTATTCAAACATTTATGTAGTTATAATTCATCATAAATCAATAATTCAATATTTAACTCTGGTCAAACATTTTAGAAATATATTCACTTCAGCACTTCAACTTCAGGATTTTGTTTCTTTAAAAGCTCTTAACTACTATGTACAAACAATATAATAAGTAAATTGATAGCAAAACATTGATTTCAGTATAATGAACTTCTACCCCTTTCCCCTATTACAAAATAACAAGAAAGGCACAAATATATACAGTAATTAAAATGGAAATAAGAAAAAATGAGAAACATCTCTACATACCTTCTAAAAACTTTTCAATTAACAACAAGGGCTAATTTTCATGATATCTTCACTCCTATTAATCATTCTGAGTCTTCACACAAGGTAAGCCAAGACAAACAACCCTATCAAGCTTAAATTTAAACTTAAGCTTTGGTGACTTTTGCCCTTCCCTATTAGGACAATTACACAGTCTAAAACCTCTTATGCCTAATAATAAATTTGTAAAAACAACATGAAAAACACTGAACCTGGGATAAGAGAGTATTCTTTCTGCAAAGTGAAGGATGGGGTGGTGGCAGGGAGGAGATATTGAAATAGCTTCTATCACTTTCAGGAAAATCAGCCTGAAGAGTTTACATTTAGACTATGAAATTTTAATACTCAGATATCAGTAACCCTTTCAGAAAGACAATGTAAAAGTCTTTCCTCTTACTAATTTGGAAACATTTTTTTCAATTTACTTCAAATTCAATAAACATTTATTAAGCCCCTAGTATATACCAGGCAGTATGCTAAGCAATGAGATAACAGGATAGGAGTCTGATATTCATGAGGCACTTACATAGCAATTTCAAAAAATGTCTAAATTTAGTTGGTGAAGCAAAACTCCCACACTGTTTTATTGGAATCAAAAATAAACATCCTATTTAAAGCACAGAATCAGACTTTTAAAAGAATTAATTCAGGTATCTGAATTTTTCTGGATTATCCATTTTTTAAAAATACTTGAATAAACAAGAGAAGACTGAGACAGTATAAATATAATGTGGTCTTCCAGACATACTCTCCCCATAAGTGGACTATAGCTTTACAATCTATAATATTAAAAATAAGTTGAATAAACTAAGAAATGGAAAGTGGGAGAGAAGGAAGAAGATTGGGCCTAGAATGATGCTGGAAGAATGAAATAAACAGGAGATTGACAATATAATTAAAAGAATCAATTGCTGCTGAAATATTTAAATTATAATAAATACATATTATTCAGCTGTTGTCTATTGTCTTGCTGAGAATCAATATTTTCTCCCTTAATTTGAACAATTTTCTTAAAAATTGTTTTGTTAATAATATCTATTCAAACTACAGGTCTTTAAATGATGCAAAACTCTGAGATATCTGGGGGTGGGGAAGGAGCAAACAATGACTAAGACTATTATGTCAGACATTGTGCTAAGTGCTTTACAAATATCATCTTATTTGATTATATTTGATCTTCTTATTAACCCTGTGACATATGTGTTGGTATGATCCTAAATTTGCAATTGAGGGAACTGAAGCAGATATTAAATGATTAGCCCAAGATCATATAGATAATAAGTGCCTCAAGCTATATTCAAACTTAACTTTTCCTTACTCTGGGTCCAGTTCTCTATTTACTATGGCATATAGTTTTCTCATTATTAATAAGTGGGTAAAAAAAGAATAGTCATGAAAAAAAATAACTAGGTAAGAGAAAATAATACCAGGCAAGAACATACCAAATATTTGGGAGATAGGGCTAAAATAGTGCTCAAAGGGAAAAATTTTATCATACGTTACATTTAAACATATATTTTAAAAGAGAGGTTTAATCAAGAGAAAAATATAATAAGAAGGAATGTCAGCTAAAATAAGTAGTAAAGGAAAATATTGCAAAGTTAGTGGCTAGATAAGATGGAAAACAAAAAGACAATGAAATGATAATAGAAAATAAAGCTATTTTTTGAAAAGACTAATGAAAGTGGTATAACTTTATTAACATGAGAATAAAATTAATTTGTAAAAAATGAAAAATGTGGATTTATAATGAAGGAAAAAGAAAAAAAGAATTGCCAGAAATGACTTTAAATTGTTGACTTGAAAGAAATTTACCATGATTTTTTAAAAAAAAACATAAAAAATCAAAGAAGAAGTTGGTTTTAAATAATGTATTCAGGAATAACCCTACATGACATATAAAAAAGGAATCCTATTCAATATTGGTTTATTTGTGAAAATATAAAATATTTGTGGATAATATATTTTCAAAAATAAATATATTTTCTATAATTTTGTTCTCAATATTTGAGGTGAAAAAGCTATTGTATCATACATCATGTATGAGAAATATATTATTCTAAAACCAGGAAGGGATAAAACAGTGAATGAGATGAATTTTTAATTCATCTCATTAATTAATATTATTGAAAAATTTTATACAATCTCAGAGTAATCCTAAAGGAAAATGACCTTCACTAAAGTATTCAATTTGATAAAAGCAGTTTTATACCATTAATGAGTTGCTAAATATCAGGAAATAAAGAGACTAATTAATTATAAAATATTTTAAAGACTTCATTTTACTATGCTTATAATTGTCATAAAATGTACAAATTTAAGATAAAAAGCATGGAAAGATGCTTGGCATATGAAAAACATATGTATATTACATGGGTCTAACTATACACATTCATACACATATAATGCTAGTTTTTTTTTAATATCTATGTCATCTATATCTAAACCAAATAGCATAATATATAATGAAAACATGTTTGAAATATTTCTCAAAAATAGAAATAAAATGCAGGAATCCTATGACTTAAATTTTTTCTTGAGAAAGTTAACATCCACTGGTGAGAAACATGTCATTCTAAATGCAAAAAGAAATGGTTCTGATGAAAAAGGAAATCAAGATTTCATCTCGAGAGATAATGTGAATATATTGGGAATAATCAAATAAATAGGTACAACAATACATAAGAAATATTTCATTATAATAAACAATCTTAACCAAAAGCAACAGGTTCCATTAACAAAAGAGATGTGAGGTATTGAATTGCATACATTATAAGACATGATTCCTTTGTGATGCTTGATTTTGCTTAACATGGGAGGAATGATGGGAGAATGGAGCTGTATCCACAAATAATTGTAATATAAAAGCAAAAGTCACCAATAAAACTAATTTGAAGAATAGACTTAATGTCTTAGCATAAAGGTATGCTAAGACTTTCCTCCAGTTACAAGTGAAAAATCTGTTTAAAATAAGCTGATTAAGTACCTCTGAGCTTGAGGGATGTGATAACTTAGCATAAAGAACAATTTCAATAATGAAGTCAAGTAATTATTGAGAAGAGCTTCCAAACTTCAAAGTGAAGGAGATGCTTTTAATTGCCTGAATTTTTAAGACCCTTGAGGTGGAAATATGCCTGTATCTTGAGGCAGGAGAGAGCTGATGATGAATTTCTATCAAGTAAGTAGTAGTTAGAATACCTCTTTTTTTATTTCTCTTTGTGAATGGATAATTGCACAGATTGACATCTAATAGTAGCCCCAATTTAAAAACCTACTTAATATAAGGTCAATGCCATGGTGCATAATGTAGATTTGAGTTGGAATGTGTAGTTCATTTCAATTCTTTTAAACTAGTTGTTTAAATAAATATTTCATCATTAAAGATTAAGGATCACTGAAAAGGATCTATTTGTATAAAAATATTTATTGCAGTTCTTTTTGTGGTAGCAAAGAATTGGAAATCAAGAGGTTGCCTATCAATTGGGAATGATTGAACAAAATGTGGTATATGATTGTGATGAAATACTAATGTGACTTGAATGGATGCAAAGTGAGTAAACCCAGAAGAACACTGAACACCAGTGATTCCAAAAGTGGGCTCTACCTCCTCCTGGTGGGTGCTGCAGCGATCCAGAAGAGTGGTGATGGCCACAAGTACATTTATCTTTCCTATTAATTG
Source organism: Gracilinanus agilis (assembly GCF_016433145.1). Taxonomy (NCBI): domain Eukaryota; kingdom Metazoa; phylum Chordata; class Mammalia; order Didelphimorphia; family Didelphidae; genus Gracilinanus; species Gracilinanus agilis. The sequence goes on from NC_058130.1 coordinate 104,107,585, forward strand.
CTATTAAACTTTTTAAAAATTAATTTCCAGGGGGCTAAGTAATACTTTTTCTGGAAAGGGGGCAGTAGGCCAAAACAGTTTGGGAACCACTGCCATACACAGTGACAGCAATAATTTTTGATGAACAATTGCAAATAACCCAGTTATTCTCAGCAATACAGTGATTCAAGACAATTGTAGACTCATGATGAAAAATAACATCTGAATCTAAAAGAAGTACTGATGGAATCAATGTAGACTTAAACATACAATATATTTCACTTTCTTCCCTCCTTCTCTTCATTCTTTCTTCTCTCTTCCAAAAAATGACTAAAATGAAAATGTATTACATGATTACATATGTAAAATCTATATCAGATGGAGGATGGAGGATGGAGGGTGACAGAGAATGAGGATGAAAAGGAAAGAGAATTTGGAAGTCAAAATTTAATAAAATGAACATTAAAAATTGTTTTTTTTGTAATTGTAATTGTTATTGGGGAAAATAAAATGTAATTTAAATTTTTGAGGATAGCAATATGAAGTCTTTATATTGGATTAAATGAATAGGATCCTAGCTGTCTCATGCACTGTGGAGATGCAATTACATATTATGTGTCCTTTTTTAAGCACCAGAAAATTAACATTGTGAGCTCATGTTAGAAAGAAATTTAGATATCATCTAGTCTAATCCCTTCATTTCACATGAGAGAAAACTGAGGCTCAAATGGTGAAAATAATTACACTAGGTCATAAAACTAATAAAATGAAGTGTTTTCCCTGAGCTACAGTAGAGTACAATGGAACAAGCAATGGATTTGGTATGATGAGAATATGAGATTTGAATCCTGCTTCTGCAATTTTCTAATTTGACTTTGTGCAAGTCACTTAATCTCTCTAAGCATCAGTCTACCGGACCACAAAATGAGGAAAAAATAACTATAGTAGCTACTTCACAAGATTCTTCGGTTGCCTAAATCACTCCATACAGAGAGACTTTGATTGGTTCCTGAGATGTGGTAGACTAGGGTACAGGGAAAGGAAGTGATGTTGAGAAAGAGGATATAGAAATGAGATCGTAGAGGAGAGGCAGTTGCTCTCTTTAGGTTGGTGGCTCTGGTGGAAGAAACTCTTATGGGCTGGTAAGATTAGGGTAGTAGGTTAGTAAATATTTCTTTTATTTCTTTCCCTCCTTATTTCTTTCTTAGACTATACTTATATTGAAATATAATTGTTACATTGTTAAAAGCTACTATCACCCGCATGACTTAAGAGTTAATTATTTTAAAATGGAGACCACAATAATCTTTTCTTTATTTTTAAACCAATATTATATTTCCAAACTAATTTCTAAATACTACATTTCACATATTACATTTGGTATAATATTAATTTTTCAATATTGCAACACTTAGAAATTGTTAGGTGACCTGCACTATTAATTAATTAATGCAATAATTTATAACTAGTATTTCAATTATAATCATATAAAACTCTGTTGTGCAAATTACCTTAGATATTATCTAATCCAAAGTCTCATTTTATTGGCGGGAAACCTGTTTTTATATAAGGCAAAATGGATTACCATTTTAATTTGGATATATAGTAGCAGTTTCATGGGTAGAACATGTGTTTCCTTGATCCCAGTCTAGTCATCTTCAATAACTACTGCAAAATTATTTAACAAAAAACTTATTTTCTGAGTCCTTTATGAGGCTTTGATTCTGTTGGCATGGATATTCCATTTACCATTGCATATTATTTATGCAATGATTTAGAAGTTAGTTGTTGATAGTTGTCATGACTGAAAAATTCATCATCTGGGGTCCAATATTATGATAAACCTTGTTGAGCTAATTTATTTTTGTCCTGAGACTACAGTCTTGCTTCCATGTATAATGTTTTATAATTTCTCCTTCCTAAGAGCTATTTTCTAACAGATAAAAGAGTAAATGATACAAATAGGAAGTTTTCAAAGGAAGATATACATGCTATCAACAATCATCTGGAAAAAAAATGCTTCAGATCAGTAATGATTAGAGAAATGAAAAATAAAGCCACCTTCCTACTTTATAACTATCAAACTGGCAAATGGCAAAAGAACATTTTGATGGGGATAGAGGAAAATAGGGCTTATTGGTAGAGATGTCAATTAGTAAAGCCATTCTGGAGAATAACTTGGAATTGTGCCTCACTAGTTACTAAACTGTGTATATTCTTTGAACCAGATGAAACACTATCAGATTTATAACTTCCAAAAATCAAATTAAGAACAATACAAGCACATTCTCAGCAGCTGTATTTTAATAACTCCAAAATGGAAAGTAGATCCAAAACTACTCATATACTAGAGTATAACTAAACAAATTATGCTATATGAATGTGAAGGAAAATTACTTTAGCATATGAAAAAATAAAATGGACATTCCCCCCAAGAATCTAGAAAGATGTCTATGAACTAATACCAGATAAAGTAAGAACTAGAAGAATTTATGCAATGACATTATAAAGAAAAACAACTTTGAAGCCCTTTAAACCTCTGATTAATGCAATCCTAAACCGTTCATATACAGGCCTAAAGATCCATCATGTGAACTACTTCTTGCTATAAAGATGATGGATTTAAAATCCAGAGGGAGGCCTACATTTTTTTTGCAAATGGTCAGTTTGAGAATAAATGACAGATTGATAGATAGGTAGATTTACTGTCTTCATGATAGTAAAAAGTGAAAAAGTAAGCTGCCTCAATAACTGGTCTCAATTAATATAGTTTCACTATGCTCTCATTCTCAGGAAAATCATTAGTTTCCTCAGCTGTAATTATACTTGGAGTTCCTATCTCACAGTTATTTTCTTCACAATATTATCTCAAGTCAGCATGTGCAATGTGTGTTATTTAAATTCATCATTATTAAACATAGTTCTAAAGACTAAAAGCACATTTACATTACACATGAAAAGAAAGACCTAACATGAGTTGTTTCTTTGTTGCTATGAAAAGGTGGATTACTCAGAGAGATTCAGTGGGCTTTTGATGCTCAGTGACTTGAAACGAACCACCTCACTTGGTAAGGAGAAGCAACTGCTTATGGAGTGTTCTGTTTTTACACAAATGACTATACTGATTGCATTTGATTAAACTCATTTAGAGTTAATCAAATCTTTCCACAAAATGCTGTCCAGATGATTCTATTTTACCCTGAGTACATTATAATCATGAGAAATTTATTAATAAATTCTTCTTCCATGGGCCATTGTTTTGCACATCTGTGTTTAATGTCCCTTTTCTCCAGGGCCTCATTCTCAGGACTGAATCAGCAATTTTATTTTAAGGTGTTTCATTCTTTGACATCAGCATTTTACTCAACCATTGTCTAGAATGTGTATATAATAGTTTCTCCAATTCAACTTAATTAATATTTATAGAACCTTAACAGAATCAATATTATTTTCTCAGCAAAATAAGATTTAAATGGAAAAACACTAGTGCTCTGAAGATCATTTTTTGTACTTAATACACATTTAGAAGTTAAAACAAAGCCACTCATCTTTTGTCTGTTTGGTTAATCTGTACACAAAGGGATGGATTAATGAAGTCAAAAATGTACTGCTCCTGGAGTCTAGCCTTAGAATTAATTCTAAAATCTGACTTTTACTACCTTCCTGACAATGGGCAAGTCACTTCATTTATTTGGGCCTCAGTTTCTTCATTTATATAATAATAACAACAACAATAATAGATAATGTTCATAGTACCTACTATGTTCCAGGCACTTCACTAAGATCTTTACAAATACTATCTTACTTCATACTCAAATCTAAAATATATTACATAATTATGTTATTTACTTCAAAGGTTGTATTTGGAAGGGAGTGGATAAGATGCTTTGTAAGCCTTAAAGCGCTGTGGAAAAGTTAATTATTAACCTGATTCCATTCTTACACTTTAAAAAGAAGTTGACCAATCAATTCTTCTCTTCTCCCACATAATAAACACATATAATTATTGTGCAGTCTTTCATACATAGAAAGTAAAGGGATCCTTCTTACTGGAGGTCTTATCCAAAATTCACATTATCATTTATAAAGTAAACCATGAAGGCATTGTTATTTTGCTCTAAGTTGAGTTATAGGACCTTTGAGATCTTTCCTCATTGTTACTGTCAGTGATTTTGATCTTGGAGGCAGTTTTGGAATAGAAGAAAAAGCACACAATTTGGAGTCAGAAGACATGGTTTTGAATTGTATATTAATTTCTTATACTTATTAAATTTAATTATAAAATACAAAGTAAAAATTAAAAATTAAAAAGTATAAATTAAACTTATACTTATTAAACTTTACTTATACTTATAAAATTCACACCTCTCTCTTAATATTTCTACCAAGTATCAGTCCCAAGGCAAAAGAACAATAAGGGCTGTGCAATTGGGCTTAAGGGACTTGACCAGGGTCACATAGCTAGGAAGTGTCTGAATCTAGATTTCAACCCAAGAATTCCCATTTCCAGACCTGGGTCCCCATTCGCCAAGCCACCTGCCCCCATCTTAGTTTTTTAGTAGTTGTACAACCATGGACAAGTCATTTAAGTTCTATAATTTTCAGTTTTCTCATTTTTAAAATGAGAATAATTAAACATGAGTTATTTTGTCTTACTCAACATTGAAAGATCCTCTCTGATTCCTTAGCATCGCATAGAGTTTAGAGTAATTTCTTGAATCTATTCTAGCAGAAAAAGAATGGGAGAGGTTAAACTCTAGGTCTAGTGATGGTCTATAGGTCTTTCATCTCAGTACCAGCTGAATCAAGATTGAAACATCTCAAAAAGTTGTCTATAGGATGATTTTTCTTTTGGCATTGGAATCTCATTAAAGTTGTCAAAGAGGGGGAGGCCTGAGATGAGCATGGAGGAAGTACTCATGAAAAAGAATTGCAGATAGCAAAGTATCATTTATCTACCTTTCAGGTGTAATATAGGATTTTAACCTTGCCATGTTGGCTTAGGACAAACCTATCAGTTGCCCTGGATGGAATGTTGAAGGTGACATGAACCACTGGGCAAATATCAACTGCCAGTGAGACCAAGAGTATAAAAGGCCCTGGAGACCCAGGGCTGGGTTCTCTTCTGACCTGACTTCACCCTGACCACTCACTTACTCCTTACCCCTGGGCCCAGGTGGTGGGAGTATGGATCGTGGGTAGGACTAGAATAGGTTAGGATTTCAAGACTCAATCTTCTAGAGAAACAAAATATTATTATTATCATCACTGGCAAGATTAGGCCAAAGATCAACTTTATTTCCTAATCAGAGACCTCATCATTCTAACCGAGGTGTTCCTGCCCTCAGTCAGCTTAGATCTTCCAAGGATTTCTACCGGCTTTAGTCCATTAATCTTCAACAAAAGATCTTAATATTTCCTATCCCTCTTACCATTGTCTTGTTCCCTACCAGTTATCAATAAACCCCATAGCCTTAACCAGTGAAGCCTGTGATTATTTCCCTACCATCAAAGGCTTAGGAGGACAGGCAACAGGAAGGGATTCTGAGCAGTTTGGGCTGGAACAAACTCCATTGCTGAGGGGGAAGAGGTTCTACATCCACTTCCTGCCAGCCTGCCATTAACCAATAGGAGCCTATTTCCTCAGCAGGGAAGGGCCAGCTTATTTTATCTTATCTTAAAGGAGCCTGGTGGCAAGCAGTGAGACTTCACTGGACACCCAGTTCCCAGGGTTGGATCCTTGTACAGTCATAAACAAGTTACAAGCCCAACTGAGGTTTGCTCACTCCATCCTTACAACCAGCACCATCCTATTGCTAGCCTTGCTTTCAGCTCAAGTCCCTTGTGTCCTACTTGTTAATTACACAGGGTGATAGGAAGAGGCAAAGAAGATAACATATAGAAAGTACTTTGAAATTGTAAAATCCTCCATAACTATTCTATATTATCTCCATCAGAGAGGTCCAGGAATGAGCTTTGAAATTAGACATATTCTTAGAGCTAATTACAATGGTTTAATTTTCTCAATAATCATAAAATGATCTTAACTTTTCTTCAAATGCTCGCATTTGGCACCATTGATTGAAATTTATTGTTGAGAAGACAGACTAATTACTAAGCACATGCCAGACAACTACTTTGAGATCAATGATTTCTGGAATGTAATGATCACGGAAAATGGGAAGAATGCAATGGAGAGGACAAATCTCCCAATTTTCAGACAAGAGATTGGAGAAACATCTGCACTATATTAGCCAAGAGATTGATTTGAATTGCTAAAAAAAATCCAGAATTTATTAATGATAGGATTTATGAATAGTTATAAAGGTTAGAAATGATTTCTGATTTGGTAGACATTCATTAAAAGCAGGTCATGTTGGATCAATTTTAATTACTTTTATGATAGGATTATATGTCTGGTAGGTAAGAAAAAATACATTATCATAGATATATAATCTTAGATATCAACAAAATTCATGACAAAATATCTTAAGATTTCTTTGACAATAAGGTAGGCATGGGTTACATGAAAATATAGTTTAAATGAATTTAGAGAAATTGGATGACTAACAAAAGCATAGCTTTAGTTGTCAACATATAGGTAATTGTCTATGGATAATTCTAGAAATGTCCCCGTACTGTGAGACAGATAGTTAAATAGAAAGATAGACACAAGATGTGGATCAGGTTATACATGAAAGGCATATAAAAATAAGTCAAAACTCAGAGGCATAGAACAAATATCATAATGTCATAATCTGAAATGGTTCTGACAGGCTAAATATAAGATGAAATTTAATAGGAACAAAAGTAAAAGCCTACATCTGGAATGTAAACATTTTAAGGAAAGCCAATTTTCTATATCTGTGTGGTGTATAGAACACAAGAAGAGTAAATGCAACTTAATTAAAGAAGGCAGCTCTGTCATTTTTCACAATAGAAAAAGAGAAAACTTTTTACATTACTTAAAATTCTGTTGGATGCTAGGAAATATTAATGAAAATCTTGTAGACCTTACTTTATAATTACTCAGAGGAAGGCCAACTTCAAAAGTAACTGCTATTAATGTGTTGCATTTGCCAGAGAGAAGAAGTCTTTAAGGTGTTGGATGATATGTCAGCAAATCCAGAAATAATTTCTGTAGCCAAGACTCTTCTCCATCAAATAGATTTTCAATTTTTGTTCACCCTGGTAACCTGAGATTGAATTGTGAGTCATATTGATAAAGTTAATAGAGCTTTACAAGCTGCAATGTAAGACTTTGCAAGCCTCAAAAATATTAGTTGGATAGAAAGGCATACTGAGGTTAATACTTGGTGGTATAAAGGAAATTTTTAAAAATCCCTCTTGTTTATGAATATAAAATTACAGAAGAATTAGAAATTATCACAACTTGTTCATCAAAGTGAGGCAAAAAAATAGTCAACGTGGGACAAAAATAGATTGACATTTTCAAAAAAACTAATTTTATATACTTTTAAAAGAAAGTTTTTATTTCTCTGGGGCCCATCTAAGTTTCACAACTAAATTAAGTTAAAGAATCTTATTCATATTTTAATTCATTTCTTTTTCTGCACTTTACAATGGAATTAAGCTAAGCAGATGCTCATTTTAAAGCATAACATGGAATTCAATGCTTTTGTTTTGGGAGCAATGTGGAATAATGGGAAGAAAATGACTTGGTGTTTGGAGTCCTGCTTCTCTATCCCAGATTTGGCACAGACTATATGTGTGACCTTGATTAAGTCACCAGTTTTCTATTCCTTAATCTTCTAATTTGTAAAAAAGGAAGATAACAGTTTTGTTGTGTGCATTTGTGAGTATTTGTCTGTGTGAGGAATGTGTTTAATAATTGAGGGAGAAGGAAAAGTAGCCAAGAGAGTACAGCATACAGGTTAACTGGCAGAACTCCAAAAAACTCAATGCACTGTAACATGAGGCCAACAGAGTACAACCCTTGAAGGCTAGGGGAAAAAAGGCAGAGTAGAGATTATCTGAAGATAACAAGGTAATAAGCAATGTGGATGGAGTGGGGGATCAGAATCCAGCTAGACAAAGTGACTCTGAGACATGTCACAGGAAACCAGTTGAGTCATCCTCTTCAAGTGCACACTATGGGACCCAAAGTTAGCCAGGCTTATCCCAAATACTAGAGAAGGTTATATTGAAAATAGGGAATAGTGCTTCCTCTATCCAAGAAGCAGAACAGAACCTCATCAGATAGACAAAGTAATGATGGGGAGAAACACTAACTACAAAAATGAGTAAAAATCAAAGCAGAAAACCTAACCTTACAAACTTATTTTAGTAACAGGGAAGATCAAATATAAACATAGAAGAGGACAACAATGGCAAAAAAAGAAACACAAAAGAAGCCTCAAAAGAAAGGGAGAAACGTGTTAGGTACGAAAAGAACTTCTATAAAAATTTAAAAAGAAAGTTAAAATAATAAGATAATCAATAGAAAAAATTAATAGCTTGGGGAAAATTAATGAAGAAAACAACTCCTTAAAAACTAGAATGAGCCAAATTGAAGTAGGAGTGGTAAAGTGAGGGGAATGTCTACCTACTCAAAAAAATCTTGAGCTCAGTTTTGCATATGGTTTCTTGGATCTCACCATCTCCTATTGGCTCTTTTCTTTGTTCTTTGCCCCTGTAGAAATTTTTGAGCAGTATTTTTTTTTTATTGTTTGCTCATAGTCCCAGCCTTTTTATTTTGGCTGTGGACTGGGAATTCTGAAATCAGCTAGTTGATTCTGTTTCCTCTGCTGCTGGCTGGCAAGGATAAGCCCTGAGAGCTATTTTGCCCTAAGGCTAGATCTTCCTCTACAGAAGACCAGGTTTAAAAAAGGTCCAGCACTATGCACTTATGGGACCCACTATGGGCTGGTGCCATGGCCTGAGACTTCAAGGGGTGGGCATAAGATGCTCTTTTGTTGGTGTAGCCTATGTTTCAGGATTGTGAAGTAAGGCTACATTCAGTCACAGAAACTGGTGCAATAGGTGCTGGGTGGTTGGCCAGCACTCCTCTGTATGCAGTTTTGCTTCTGGTTCCCTCTTATCCTATGAAAATCAACTCTTCCCCCCCCGCACCTTTCTCTCTCTCTCTCTCTCTCTCTCTCTCTCTCTCTCTCTCTCTCTCTCTCTCTCTCTCTCTCTCTCTCTCTCTCTC
>NC_058130.1:104121698-104172052 GCF_016433145.1 Gracilinanus agilis
TGATCCAACCATTCTGGCTGGCAATTTGGAATCATGCTCAAAGGGCTATAAAAGAATGCCTGCCCTTTGATCCAGCCATACCATTGTTGGGTTTGTACCCCAAAGAGATCATAGATAAACAGACTTGTACAAAAATATTTATAGCTGCGCTTTTTGTGGTGGCAACAAATTGGAAAAGGAGGGTATGTCCTTCAATTGGGGAATGGCTGAACAAACTGTGGTATATGCGGGTGATGGAATACTATTGTGCTAAAAGGAATAATAAACTGGAGGAATTCCATGTGAACTGGAGAGACCTCCGGGAACTGATGCAGAGCGAAAGGAGCAGAGCCAAAAGAACATTGTACACAGAGACTGATATACTGTGGTAAAATTGAATGTAATGGGCTTCTGTACCAGCAGCAATGCAATGACCCAGGACAATTCTGAGGGACTTATGGTAAAGAATGTTACCCACATTCAGAGGAAGGACTGCAGGAGAGGAAACATATAAGAAAAGCAACTGCTTGAACGCATGGGTTGGGGCGGACATGATTGAGGGCGTGGACTCGAAACTACCACACCAATGCAACCACCAACAATTGGGAAATTGGTCTTGATCAAGGACACATGACAAAACCAGTGGAAAAGTGCGTCGGCCATGGGTGGGGGGATTGCGGGGGGTGAAGGGGAAAGTAGGAGCATGAAACATGTAACCATGTTAAAAATGATTATTAATAAATGTTAAAAAAAAAAGTTAATATCCAAAAGACAAAACACAGGACAAGGCAGAGCCAACAAGCAAAGCCAAAGCCAGAATGCAAAAAACCTGTCGGTTGGAACTTCTGCACTATTGATAGCCTTAGGCTCCAACTGACTTTCTGAAAATTCTAAAATCTAATTTCCAGGGCTGTTTACAGTTGAACTTGCAAGAGCCAAAGGCTTCTGCTAGCAACCCTGCATTACATCCTGCATTCCTGAGGGATTCTGACATTTGGACAAAAGTTCCACTGGATGTTTCCAGGCTGGAAAAAAATGAAATGTTCATTTATATGAACAAATGAAAAGTGAAGTGAACAGAATTAGAACATTATGTACAGTAACAATAATATCACCCAATGATAATCTGTAAGTGACTTAGCTATTAAGATATATACAATGATCCAAAACAACTTTCTGAAGGAGTTATGAAAGAGAACAGATGAAGTATGAATGTAGTTTGTAGCATATTCTTTGGCTTAATTTTTTTTTCTTTTCTTTTTTAATATTGTAATAGAAATGTTAGCTAGAGCAACAAGAGCAGAAAAAAATGGAAGGAACTGGAATAGGCAATGAGGAAACAAAGTCATCTCTCTTTGCCAATGCTATGATTTTATACATACAGAATCCTAGGGAATCAACAAAAAAAAACCTAGTAGAAACAATTAAAAACTTTGGCACTCATAGGATACAAAATAAACCCAAATAAGTCATCAACATTTCTATTTACCACCAGCAAGAGAGAATAATGAAATTCCATTCAAAATTACTCTAAACAATATAAAATATCTGGGCATATACCTACCAAAGCAAACCCAGCAATTATATGAAAACAGTTATAAAACAATGTTCACACAAATAAAATCAGACATATTATGGAAAAAAAAATAATTGTTCATGCATAAGCAAAACCAATATAAAAGAAATGACAATCCTAACTAAATTAATGTGCCTATTTATTGCCATATCAATCAATCTACCCCAAATATTCATAGAACTAGAGAAAAAAATTCACCTAGAAAAACAGAAGACCAATATTATGAAGGGAATCAATAAAAATAAACAACCTAAAAGCAAGAGGCTTAGTCATACAAGATTTCAAACTATATTATAAAGCAGTGATCATCAAAAGAATTTGGGCCTGGTTAAGAAATAGAGTAGTGAATCAATGGAATAATTTAGGTAATCAACACAGTAGTTAATGCTCATAGCAACTTAGTGTTCAATAAACACAAAGATCCAAGCTTTTGAGGAAAGAACTCACTATTTGTCAAAAGCTTCTGGGAAAATGGATAAAAGAATGGCAGAAACTAGGTATAGACCAAGATCCCCCTCCATAAACCAGGAAAAAGTAAAAATGGATATTTGATTTAGAAATAAAGGGTGACACCATAAATAAAGTATTGGAACATGGAAAACTTTACCTATCAGACTTAAGGATAAGGGAATTTATCACCAAATGAGACATAGAGAAGATTATGAAAAATCAAATGGATAATTTTTATTACATCAAATTAAAAATGTTTTGTATAAACAAGACCAATGCCACAAAGATTAGAAGGGAAAGAACCAATTTGGAAATATACATAAATATACCAGAACCAGGCCTAGAGACAGGAGGTCCTAGGTTCAAATCTGGCCTCAGACATTTCCCAGCTGTGTGACCCTGGGCAAGTCACTTGACCCCCATTGTCTAGCCCTTACCACTCTTCTGTCTTGGAGTCAATACACAGTATTGACTCCAAGACAGAAGGTAAGGGTTTTAATTAAAAAAAAACATTATATTGGTTGACACAGTTCAGGACAATAATCATTAAGTAGCATTGGAATGATTTCTTACATTTGAAATTGCATTCATGCATAAGTAAAAATGATTTTGTGAGGTTATTTTCTTGATTTTGTGGCTTCTCATGATTGCAGGAGAAATCTATAAAGGATTCTCAGGATGAACTCTCTGAGGAAAGGTAATAGGAAGACAGGGAAAAAAGTTAAACAAGATGTTTAGAGATTGATGATTTATGATACATACTGTTGGAGGGAACATCTAAATGAATAAGATCACAAATCCGTTGAGTATTTCAGGTAAATCTAAAGTGGTAACTCTTCTCATTTCAGTTTGCTTGAACAGCCAATTTAACATAGACTATGTTCCAGGCACTGTGCCAAGAACTAGTGAAATACCCTTAAGGAACCAAAAATTTACTAGGAATGGAGATTGAGGAGCGAGTGTGCAATACAACATATTCCTAGAATAGTAAACAAAAGCATATACAATAAATTTTCCAACAGAGGAGAAAGAACCACTGAAAACTAATGTGGCAATTGAACTGAGCCTTAAAGGGATTCCAAGAGACAAAATTTAAGAGGGAGAACATTCCATGTATGTAGATGTTTATTAATGAAAATTGAGCTTATCTTCTTTGGTAACTGGAAGAGTATTACTGGCCTTAACAGAAACAAATAAATTTGAACAACCAGTAGGTTTAAAAGGGAAAAGACAAAGGATTTTCCTTTGAACATTTTGAATCTGAGATACCTAAAAATATATTCAAGATGAAGTCTTCAGGTAGATGGTAGAGAGGGACAAGCTTTCCTTACTGTAGGTCTTTTCTTTTTGATGTGGATCACAAACCCTTCAAAACCTTTGTAGATAGTGCTATGTAAAACTGATTCCAAAAAAATATAGCTACTCAAGGTACTCAACCATATTCTAATGATACTGTCTTCACTAAATTAAGCTGGTTCTTATATAAAAGAAAGAATGTCATTGGGTTTATATGGAAAGCCTTTCCAGCCAAGGTAGCTGGATCCCTACTCTCCCTAAATGATTTCAAAATCTCAAATTGTTAAAAGGCACTAGGAGGGTCACTGGCTCAATGAGCTGGGCCTGACTAGCTGGCCCTAGATCCTCAGGTAGTAAGAGAATCTAAGGCTGAGTGATGGATAGGCTTGCCTGAGTGATTACCAAGATGTGCTGGTAACCACCAGGGCTTATGAGTGTTCAGCTTAGCCAAGCCCTTGCCTCTTAACAGAGCCCAAGCCAAGTATCCAGTGGGGGCTATATGTATGCTCCACAGCTCCTCTAGCTCTCTGGCTTGGGGTTGGGTTTGATGATAGGTAGGTTATGGGTGTCCCAATTATCTTTTGCCCTTGGCTTATTCCACCCTGAGTGAATTCCCAATTCTGTAACCGACAATCCTGTCACTCAAGCTGTTCTCCATCTTGTCCAGAAGTTCCTTGCTATAAAATCTACCATAGCATTTGATTTATGTATGTATGTACCATTTCTATACATTAACAAATATATTGATAATATGAATATTATAGGACTTTTGGAGATATCTAATTACATTTACTATATTAGATCTGTTAAATCTTTGAAAGAAGAAAAGGATTTAGACCTTGTGGTTTCTTTGGTATAGAGAACTACCTGGATGAGTAATCTCTCTCTATTAATGTAAGTCTATACATTTTCAGAAAAGACTAGTCTAATAGTTTCCTAGAACATTGAAGAGTTAACTGACTTGCTCAAGTTTACATAATCAAGATTTGTCAGGGATGTTCCAGGGGCAGAGCCAAGATGGCAGAGTAAAACAGAGAAACTCAGAGTCTCTATGGGAATCCTATTCAAACAATATTAAAGTAATGCCACAAAATAAATACAGGAGAGAAAGAACAAACAAGGAGACAATATTCACACCCTGAGACCCTGCTTGGGCAAATAGAGGCTCAATCAACCCACACCTCTTGAAATTCTAAAGCTTTGGGGAAATTCATAATCCCAACCCAGGGAAGTCTGTGCTGAAGTGAGCTGATCTGTGTGGGCCTACAGCAAAGCCAGGAGTCCCAATCTGGGTTTGGAGTGAAGATATAGATCCAAGTTTGGGGTAGTTGGTGGACTAGAGGTGGGTCTGGATAATTTTTCAGAAAGGTCAGGGCAGATCTCCAGGACAGGGCAATCAACTGTGTGCCCAATTAGATCAAGTACACATTGAGACCAAAAACTTACACCTCAGAATGATGCTAAAATTTGAGTAGTTTCTGACTTGATTAAGGTCATAGTAAGACTAAAAGCTTACATCCAACCCTGAGGTAAGTCTTTAAGCTATCAGTATCTCAAGGATTAAATCAGCAGTGGGAGGTGGGTCTCAAAGCTCTCAACTCTTAGGGAATCAAAACTGGCAGAAATCCAAAAAGAAAAGCTAAGGAAGCATCAAGGAAGGAATGGCATATAAGAGGGTACCCTAACTTCCCAGAAAACAGAGCCTACCAATAAAAAAAGTTAGGATAAATGAGCAAACAACAAAAAAAGTCCCTAACTCTAAAAATTTTTATGGAGACAAAAAGCAAGTTATTTTATGGAAATAAAATTTTATGGAGACAAAGAAGGGAACAGTAAAAGCAAAGCAAACACACACAAAGTCCAAAAGAAAAATATAGAATGGACATAGATTCTAAAAAAGCTCAAAAAAGATTAAAAAACAACAATTGAAAGAGCCAGAAGGAAAATGGGAAGAGAAATGAAAGCAATACAAGAAGAAATGACAAAGGAGAACCAAAAGCTGACAGAGGAAAATCAGGCCTTAAAAATTAGAATTGAGTAACTAGAAAATAATAATTTCATGGGAAATCAAGAAACAATAAAACAAAACCAAAAGAATGAAAAAGAAAAAGCAGAAAAAACATGAAATACCTTATTAAAAATAATTGACCTGAAAAATAGATCCAGGAGACACAATTTATGAATTTTTGGACTACCAGAAAGCCATGATCAAAAAAAAAAAAAAGAAAAGAAAGAAAAAGAAAAATCATAGACATCATAATGTAAGAAAATATCACAGAAAACTGCCCAGATATCCTTGAATAAGAAAATAAAATTGAAATTTAATAAATCCACAGATCACCTTCAGAAAGAAATCCTCAAATGACAACTTCCAGTAATATAATAGCTAAATTCAAGAGCCCCAGATCAAGGAGAAAATACTGCAAATAGCCAAAAAGAAAAAATTCAAATACCATTGAGCTATAATCAGGATCACACAGGACCTAGCAGCTTCTGAATTAAAAGATCAGAAAGCATAGCATGAGATATTCAGGAAGGCAAAAGATCTAAGAGGTTTATAGACCAGAGTCACTTATTCAGTAAACTTAATATATTCTTTCAGGGGAAAAAATGGACATTCAATAAGACAGAAGATTTCCAAGCATTCCTGAGGAATAAGCCAGACCTAAAGAAAAAATTTGAAGTCCAAACATGAGACCCAAGAGAAGACTAAAAAACTAAATAAGAAAGAGAAAATTTAAGGGACTCATTAAGGTCAAAATGTTTGTATTTCTACATGGAAGGTGTATTTCTCTAATTCTCAAAAATTACTCATAGTAGTAGAGCACATAAAAAGAATATACTTAGAAAGAGGGTGGGGAAGCAACCTGATTATGATGATACAATAAAAATAATGCTGTTTGATAATAAGATATGTATGTAAATTCAATGATATGAAGTGATATGTATGTATGACTGTAAAGTTTAAATTTAGTGGTTGCACTGAAATTATATGAAATAACGTGGTCACCAGAGTTATTAATAAACTACCTATACTAGTTGTCTACCAGGAGGGCCTTTAGTGAGTAACCATGAGGCCTCCTCCAAGATGGAAGCCTAATCTCTTAGGAAACTAGGAAAGTAGTCAGCCCTTTTCACTCTGTAACAGTAGTCCAGAAATCAGAATCTAAGTTGAAGCCATGATCCAAGCCACAGTCTCCAGGGAAGTTCCCATTGATGACTATCTCCAAGAGATACTCTCCATCAGATTCAACTTCAGCAAAGTGCCTCAGCCCAGGGATTTTGTGGCTTTTATAGTGGTCTTCTGTTTCTGCTTCTCTTCACAGGGGCCAATCACAATTTCCAAATTGTCCAGTCCTGCCCAGAGGCAGTGTCTGTGGGATTGACTTGTCACCTCTGAAGGTATAAATTTTCCTCCTAAGATTCACACCAGTTCCTGAGTTGTCATCCAGTTTGGATTCATATGTTACTGAGTTATCAACTAGTTGGCATGTGGGTTGCAGACTTCCATCTACTTAAGGTTAAGTAGGGGTGTCTTCCTTTTAGAGGTGCAAACTCCTGTAGTAAGAGTTTCCCTTACTTTAGGGGTAAGTATGGGTGTATTGCTTTTGATGATTAATTCCAAAATAGACAAAGGATAGTTAATCCTGTCCTCACAATCTAATAAGGTACAAAGTAGGAGTATTTGAGTTATTGTTAACCAAATTTTTAACTCCAACTAGGCAAAGAGAATAAAGGATTCCCTTTTCACAAGTGTAAACAGAATAGACAAAGAGAACCAAAAATTTCCTTTCGTGTATTATGATATGTATGCATATAATATGATATGTAAAAAAAATCGAGGGGTGAAAAAGACGGTTGCACTGAGAGAAAATGGAAGGGAGAGATAGAATGGGGTAAATTATATAACCTAAAGAGACATGAAAAATCATTATAGAGACGGGAGAATAAGGATAGTGAATGAGCAATGCATAAACTATACTCTCATCATAACTGGCTCAGAGAGGGAAAAACAAATATATTCATTGGGGTATAGAATTCTATCTTGGCCTACAGAAAAATATAAGGGAAATAACACAAAGAAAGGGGGACATAATTAAATGAAGGGGGAAGTGGTGTAAGGGGGAAAAAGGCGGTTTGGGGTTCAATATATTAAAAAGTGGTCACCAGGGGAAATCTCTCCAATTTAGGAATAACCTCAAGTCAAAATTGACTTTATGGAAGCTTATTTACAATTGAGAAGAGAAAGAGGAAATAAGGAAATAAGAATCTAACACAGTAGGTAAATTACAAAGATCCTTTAATTAATCCAGGTAGATCTAATTAACCCTCTGCCAAGAGTCAGAAGGCCAGAGGCCCAGAGTTGAATGAAGCAAAGCTTCATTCACAGAGTCTATTAAAAGAAGCTCCTTAAGAGAAGTTCAGGAAGATTCAGTCAGTCTTTAAACTCACCACGTGGAATTCAAAGAAGATATTTAAAGCAGTCTCACCAAGGTCTCAGCGTTCCAGCCAGCACTTCTCCATGAGCCAGGAAAACTAGAAGACCCTCTCCAGCAGAAGACCTTCTCCTTTTAAAGGGGTCACTTATGCATCATTTCCTGTGCCTCTGCTCCTAGTTCGCATGTCCAATCATAATACACGCTTCTCATAGTACTAGTACTGCCTAGGGGGCAGTCAGTTGATTCTGATTTGTCACCTACTCTAGCACACTTGGGTTATGGACTTCCCAGAATTGGAGGTGCTCTCACCTTTGGTGAGGAAATCTAAAGATGGGCAGTGTAGACTTAATCTAATTATCACAGTGGGGAGGTTGAAAAAAAAAGCAAAACATTGGTAAAGAGGAACAGAGTGAAAGGGAATAGAACAGGCTCAAAAGGGGAAAATAAGATGAAGGGCTATACACAGGTAGTAATCATAACTCTGAAGGTGAATGGGATGAAGTCACCCATAAAATAGAAGTGGATGGCAAAGTGGATTTGAATGTAATGGACTTTGCTACTAGTAGCAATGCAATGATCCAAGACATTTCTGAGGGATTTAGTAGAAAGAATGATATCCACTCTGAGAGAAAGAACTGTGGGAGTAGAAATGCAGTAGAAAAACATATGACATCACTTGTTTATATGGGTATATGATTTGGGGTTTTGGTTTCAAAAGATTGCTCTATTGCAAAAATGAATAATAGGCATCAACTTATAACTTGTGCAGTGGAATTGCTTGTCAGATCTAGAAGAGGGGAGGGAAGAAGGGAGAGAAAGAAAATGTATCTTGTAAATGTGGAAACATATTTAAAAACATCTTTTTAAAAGATTTGTCAAGGATAGGATTCAAACCCTTCTCTCTCTGGGTTCTGGGTTGAGCTCTTTATTCTCTGTATCCTGCTGCATTTCATGAAGGCAGGAGGCTTTCTTTGCTTTTGTATTCCCACTATGCTTAGCAAAGTGCCTTCATTTTAGCAGAACTAAAATAACTCTTTCAAATTGAGTTGATTTGATATGACCTCAATTCAGTTGTTTCTGTATTGTATGATTTCATATTACTCATTTAAGGACTGACAGAAGGCCAAAACAAAGGAGCATAGTGAAAAGCACATTGTTCTTAGATTCAGTGGAAAAGATTTTGAATTCTAGTTCTAGTACATATTACTGTTATTGTTCAGACATTTTTCATTTGGGACTGATTCTCCATGATCCTATTTGGGTTGTCAATTTTTATTTTTCACAAAAGATAGTGGAGTGGTTACAATTTCCTCTCCAGCTTTTTTTTTACATATGAGGAAACTAAGGCAAAAAGGGTAAGTGACTTGCCCAAGGTCATGCAGCTAGGAAATATCTGAGCTCAAATTTGAACTCATGTCTTTCTGATCCCAAGCCCAATGCTCTATCCACTATGCCACCTAAAGGACAATAGGTAATACCTATTACTTGTGAGAAAATTCAAATCCATTTTCTTGGCTCTCAATTTCCTTGACTATAAAATGGAAATAAAATACTAACACTTCCCACTTTGCCAGTCTGTTATGAAAAGAAAAGCACTATAAACTTAAGGTATTATAGAAATATGCTCTTTTTGTGATTATTAATAAGAAGCAGTAACTGAGTATATATGATTGAATTAGCTCTTACCCACATATAATGTTAATTTTTACATGGGTTCTCTGAGAGCAGTGAACCACTCCTATAGTGATTCAATTTGGTTACTGCAGCATTGTAGACAGGGCATCCCTATTTATCATTGAATTTGCAGGGAACAGCACCAATGCACTATATGGCCCTGGGAACTCCTTTTTTTTTAATGTGGAAATTCTTTCTGGTGGTTATTGCTATGTTTCTGGCAGCTTTAGTTCACTAGGGATTTCCACAGTAATAACAAAATGATTGAATTGACATCTCTGTAGCCAGGATGTCAGTATAACAAGACAAAGAAACTAAGGAGTCCCAGTATTATGGCCATTGATGGTCTCTTCTTTCATCTTTAAATTATGCTCCATGTCCTCCATCTAGGATCTGGGACTATAGTCATTGATTTGTCATTGGATCTTCTTATGCTTAGTCACTGGTGAATGGCATCTTTTTGGGTTTCCACTTTTCCACTTACAATGTAGAATAGACAGTCAAGGATAAATTAGGAGCATTAATGGTGATAAACAAATAAAAGTATTATGCATTTGTGGAGGGAAAAAAATGAAGAGACATGATTGTCTCCTCCTCATTTAAATTCCTTCACTAGGTACTGTCTCCAAATGATAGATTGTGTAAAGAATAGGAAGGAGGAAAAGCAAAAAAAAGCCCCCCCAAAAAAAGACTTAATGTATCCAAAGAGATAATAGTAAAATCTTGTCTTTATACCTGCTAGAGGTAGGCGTGACTTTATATAAGTCTACAAAATTATGCCAGATTGGAACAATAAGTTATATGTGGGATGATGATGGCAGGAAACAGGAAATAAGACTTCAAAGGAGGTTTCCTAACTTTTTGTATATAGAACAGTTGTATCTCTGAATTGGAATAGAGATGTTTTCTCATTTTCACAGGTTGTTGGTGGGAAAATGGGTATTATCTATAACTTCCACTTCTGCTTCTTCATAATTTTTGAACATAATTACTAGTTTAGAAGAATGAAAGCAATAAAGGCAAATGTTTTCCAATTCACTGTAGGGCAGCTATGTGATTCTTTGGAAGAATACTGGGCCTGAAGCAAGGAAGACTCACCTTCTTGAATTCAAATCTGATATCAGACACTTGTTAGCTGTGTGATCCTGGGCAAGTCGCTTACCACTGTTTGCCTTAGTTTCTTGTTTTTAAAATAAGCTGGAGAAAGAGATGGCAAACCACTCCATTATCTTTACCAAGAAAACTAAAAATGGGGTCACAAACTGAAATAACTAAATAAAAATAGTTAACAAGAAGGATATAGTGAGTCTTATCTATGTTTCCCGATGCTATAGGGCCCCCGGACAAGATGAATGCTTACCTGTGAAGTTATTGGGAAAAGAAGGGGATAACCTTTTTGACTGATTTTCATGATGAAAGTAAAGGCAAGAACAAATAGCATTTGTAGAATTCCAGTCAATTGTTATGGGCATGAATCTTTCTAGGGATTTCTACCTTTTAAATTATTTGGCAAGAGCCAGGAGCTACTACTGGGTTATTCTTATGTTTTTGTTTTTGTTTTTGCCTTGGGACTCTAGATATGAATAATTATAGATTCCATGACAGAAGAGGAATGGCATCCCAGTACACAAGGATGCTAACAAGGAAAGACTATCCTTACTTATTTATGTAGCTACAACAAATAATATCAATACACTTATATTTCTCATAGTGAAAAAAGATAACAATAGCAGTTATAAAATCCTGAGAACTACCTTCTTATTACAATAGTGTCCTAAAAAGTTTTTGGTTTCTTCCATTTCCAATTAATTGTTTGGTTTTCCAGGAGAAAATATATTTATATCCCTTCACTTCTCTATAACTTATAATGGATTCCCACTGCTTAGCAAATAAATACCACATGCCTTAGCCTGACATTTCAGGCCTTCTACAATCTGATTGTACTCTATGCATCTTGAATGATTCATATTCTTCCTTCTCTTGTGCTCTCTGCTCAGGTAAACGTGACTACTTAGTGCTCCCTAACTTAATCTGATGTTGTGGTTTTACCTTGATTCCTTTGTTGGAATTGTTCCCTTTATGTGAAATATATTTGGCCTTGTATCTCTGACGGGTAACAATTTTTCTTTAAAGTTGAGCTTGAATATCAGTCTCCACAAAGATATCTTAGTTTTTCCCATCTCAAAGCTGATTTATCCCTCTTATGATACTATTAAGATCTTATATTCTATTATCTATATCAGTGATGGTGCGTCTATGACACAGGTGCCAGAGATGGCATGTAGAGCGCTCTCTGTGGATATGGGGGGCCACCCTCCCTCCCCTACCTCCAGAGTCTGTTACTAAAAAGGCAGAGGGACTTGGGTGGAGCTGCTCCCCTCTCCCTCTTCACTGTGCCTGAGGACATTTTTTCACATCCCCCATTCCTCTGCCCATCAGCCCGATGGGAGCACACAAGGGGTTAGGCATGAGGCTCATAGGCAGAAGAGCTAGAGGAGAGCAGAGAGCTTAGGGCACTCCCCTCCCCTTCTCTACACTTGCTGAGGACATTCTTCATTTCACCCACCCCTCTGCCTGGCAGCCCAACGGGGGTACTTGCTTCCTCTCCTGTGTGGGGTAAGGAGGAGCAGGGCACACCCAGAACTCAGGGGGTAGGGGGACACTTGGTTTGGGGAGATGGGGTAGGGACAAGGCCCAGCACTCCATCTCTAAAAGGTTTGCCATCACTGAGCTATATAATCTTTTAAGCTTTTGCCAAATCCCCATTTGTTTTATGCGTAACTATTTTATATACTATATTACAACAACTAGAATTCTAGAATTTTAGAGTTAGCAAAGACTTTAAAAGATAGTCAAATTCAATAGCTTCATTTTACTGTTGAAATAAATGAGACCAAGAGATGTTAACTTCCTTGCGTTGTGTAATTAGAAGTGATATAATTAGTCCTAGACCCCAGTTCTCCCAACATCTGGACTGCATTTGTTTCCATGCAATCATAATATCTGTCATTGGATATTTGTTTAATTGTATTTTGTTTGTAATTTATTTAATTGTAAACAAAGCTATTGTTTAAGGAGGAGGACTGTTTTCTATTTACCATTGTGTGAATTTAACATAAAAATGTAACTCCTTACCAGCTCAAGTGCATTAAGTCAAAGCTCTTGCCAGAAGGTCATGTGATTAGAAGGTCACATGATCTCTGGTACTCCTGACTTCCTGAAGTCTGCATGTGGTGAGTCACATGCCTGGAGGTCAGGACTCATGACCCTGACTGTCCAATCAGAGAGACTCAGTAGGAATGATGTCATTGGCCTTTTAAGAGCTAGGGTTTAGAGGTAGCGGGGCCTTTTAGGCAAGAGTGAATTCCTAAAAACAAGCTGTAGCTTTCTCTCCTTGGCCGGCATTTCATCTTGTCTTATCTGGCCCTCTGCAGCCTGTAAATGGCTGTACCGGGCTTGCCATTGCTTTGACAGAAAAGAACCTGAAGCTAACAAAGCACAGTGCAGTTTGGAGACATTTTTGCAAATGGAATGACCAAGTGATATCTCTTTGTTTCTCTCACTTTTACTAATAAACAATTATAATTTAGTATATAGTCTCCAAGATTAATTTTAATCATTGCACCCTTGTATACCTTCCCATGCGCTCCTTGTTTACTTTCATACATTTAACAATTTTTATTGTTGTTCTTCAAACTGGAAAATACTTTTATTTTTTCCAGATTACATGTTAATTCAATTTTATTAATCATTTCTCAACATTTTGCAATTCCCCAAGTGGCAGCTTATATAAAATGGGTTATATATGTGTTATCATACAACCATTCAAAAGTTTTTTTTAGTGAATGTTAGGCAAGACTGGCTACAGCTTTCACATAGTCTCCAAGAAAATGTGTTAGTAGGTAGAGAATGTGGGCATAATGCCATAGCTAAGTAGATAAGATATTCATATGAGCTTGGCTCTCTTCTCAGAGCAAAGAGGAAGGGAGTCCAATAATCTTGATCAAAGAATCAAGAAATCTCAAAAATTCTGAGAAAGATAAATAAAGCAAGTCAGAGACAAGCTGAAGGCATTTTGATAAGGGCAGCCAGAGCCTCAGTTTCCAGAGCTCCTATGATCTCTATAAAATTTGGTTGCCTTTGGATAGCTCAATGAGAATTAATGAAATAACTATCAACTCAGAAGGTCTAGTCAGAAATTAAATCTCTTTCCTTCAAAATCTCATGTCACCCTATATCTCTATATTATTTATGCCTTTTTTTTGCATTTTAGTTTAGAGACTAATAAAGACGTGTGAAAAATAAAACATTTAAAAAGTGCTTATTGTCTGCAAAGCACTAAGAAGCATCATCTCTATTTTTTCCCCAATTACAAGTAAAAACAGTTTCCCACATTTTGTAAAGAATTTTAAGTCTCTTTCCTTTCTTCACTCCTCTCCTGCTGAGATGTTAAACATTCTGATATAGGTTTTACATGTGTGAACCTGTAAAACATTTTTCCATATTAATCCTTTTGTGGAAGTAAACTCCAGCAACAACAACTGCAAAAAGAAGGTGTAAAAATGTTTGCTTTAGTCTGGATTCAGAGTGCTCCATCAGTTCTTTCTCTGGAAGCAGATGGCATTTTTTATCATGAGTCCCTTGGTTTTGTTTTGGGTCATTTTATGGCTGAGTATAGCTAAGTTATTCAAATTCATCCATTATAAAGTATTTCTGTCACAATGCACAATGTTTTTCTAGTTCTGTTCACTTCATTCTGCTTCAGTTCTTGTCATTTCAGGTTTTTCTGAGCTCCTCCTGCTTTTCTTTTCTCAGAACATGCTACTAATTCATTACAATAATATACTTTAACTTACTCAGCCATTCCCCAATTGATAGTTAACCCCTCAGTTTCCAGTTTTTTGACCCCACAAAAAGATCCACTTTAAGTATTTTTATGCATATATATCCTTCCCCCACCTTTTTTTTTTAATCTCTGTAGGATACAAACCTAGCAACAGCATTGCTGTACCAAAGGACATTGTTGGGCTTTAAACCCGAATTGCTCTCCAGAATGGTTGAATCAATTCACAACTCCCACAACAGTGCATTAGTGTCTCAATTTTACCAAATTCACTCCAAGTTTTGTCATTTTCTTTTTCTGCCATAAAACCCAATCTAATGGGTAGTATTTCAAAGTTGTTTTAATTTGCATTTCTCTAATAATAATTTAAAGCATTTTTGCATGAGGAGAGTAGAGAGTTATAATTGCATTTAGAACTGATTTCATAGCCTTTGATCATTAATCATTCAGGGAATAATTTATATTCTTATTTGACTCACTTCTCTGTTTTTGAAAAATGAGATCTTTATTAAATTTATCAATTTGTTATTAAATTTTTACCATTGTAATTATTGTGTATTAATCTCCAACCTATTTACCTGTTGTGACCACCACATACCTTATTTTGCCCTCTTTTCTATCAGCCCGTTTCCCTTCTCTTATCCCCTTCACCTCCTAACTTCATATAGGGTAAGGTAGATTTCTTTACCCAATTGTTTATACATGTTCTTCCCTCAATGAACCAATTTTGATGAGAGTGAGGTATAAGTTCTCCCCTCCCCAAACCCTCATCATCCCCTCCACTGTAAAAGCTCTTTCTCACTTTTTTGTGTGAGAGATTATTAATCCCATTCTATTTATTTCTCCTCCCTTCTCCCAATGCATTCCTCCTTCTTATACCTTGATTTTATCTTTTTAAAATATTATCCCATTATATCCAACTCACACCCTTGACCTCTTTCTATATATACTATTTCTAACTCTCCAAATAAAGATAAAGTTATTAGGAATTATAAGAACCATTTTCCCATGTGGGTATGTAAACAGTATACCTCATCAAATGTCTTTTGATTTCTTTCCTGTTTACCTTTTAATGCTTGAGTCTTATATTTGAAGGTAAAAAAATTTCCATGCAGCTCTGGTCTTTCCATCATCAATGTTTGAGAGTTCTGGAATCTGGTTATAACATTCCCCTTTGGGGATCTCTTTTAGGAAGTGATTGGTGGATTCTTTCTATTTCTATTTTGAACTTTGTATCAAGGCATTTATCCTTGATAATTTCTTGAGAGATCAGGTCTAGGTTGGGTTTTTTTTTTAATCATGACTTTCAGGTAGTCCAATAATTTTTAGATTATCTCTCCTAAATTTGTTCTCAATGTCAGTTGTTTCTCTCATGAGATATTTCATATTTTCTTTTATTTTTTTTCATTCCTTTGACTTTGGTTCTTAAAATCTCATGGAGTCATTAGCTTCCATTTGCCTAAATCTAATTCTTAAGGCATGATTGTTTTTGAGTGAACTTTTCTTCCTTCTTTCCCATTTGGCCAATTCTATATTTAAAAAAAATCTTTTCCTCAGTGAATTGTTGTATCCCCTTTTCCAATTGGCCAACTTTGCCTTTTAATGAGTATGTTTCTTCAGTACATTTTTGTATATCTTTCCATTCCACAAATTTTGATTTTTAAGAAGTTCTCCTCACAGGTATTTTTTCCTCTTTCACCAATTGACATATTCTTTTGTGTTTTTTTTAAAGACATTAATTTCTTCAATATTTTTGTGCCCCTTTAACAAGTTCTTGATTCTTTTTTATTTCTTTTCTCAATTTTTCTTCTACCTCTTATTTGATTTCTAAAATCCTTTTTGAGGTCTTTTACTAATTCTTTTTCAGCTAAGAATCAATTCATATTCTTCTTGGAATTTTTGTATTCAACAGTATGGACTTTATTGTCTTCTTCTGAGTTTGTGTTTTGGTTTTCTCTGTCACCAAAATAATTTTCTGTATTGGTTTTATTTTGCTCCTTTCCCAGTCCTTTTCTTTGCTTACAACAACAACAACAGCAAAAAAATCTATTTGTGTTGGGCTCTATACCCTTAGAGAAGGGAACAATGTTCCAAGCTTTAGTTTCTTTGTGTAGCTGCCTGCAGAGCCAGTTCTGGGGATCTATAAGTTTTCAGTTCTTCCAAGGTGGTATGATGTAAGGAGAGATGTGTTTCATAGTCTCCCAGGCCTATACTCTGAACTCCTGAGTAACCAAATAACTCTTTTCCAACTTGGAATTGTGACCAGGGTCTCCTGTTCCCCTGTTATCATAAGCTTTGTTTTGAACTAGTACTCTTTTTCATCCTGAGACCATGCCCAAAGCCTGTAACTGTGAGTGAAAAATCCCCTACCCTCCTTTATATGAGGATTAGCATTTAATATTAGTAGTAGTTTTGAATTAATCATAATTGTAATTCTAGAATAGTTAAATAATAGCATAAGTGATGATTTTAGGAGGCCTTTTGTGATTATTTTAGTATAGGTTTTAAAGTAAAATAACTCCTTGAATATAATTATTGTTAGCATAGTAACCTAAGGCTTAAACTTACTATGCATGCCCCCTAAACATTATGGTCCTGAACTTGTGACTGGGTCTTCCTATCTGGCTCCACCTCCCTACCTGCCAGTCCATGCAGAGCCCCAGGATGTGCCCCAGGGGGTCCTTCAGCCTCCGACCCATATTCCAGCCCCTTCCGCCTCCATCCTCCTCCTTCCACAGGCGTTTATGGCTCTCATGGCCAAAAAGGTTGCAGACCCCTGGCATAGAGGCTTTTGCTTCAGTTAGAAGCCTAGTGATATCCCTTCACCTTTGTATACATCCTAGTGTACATCATCAGGTTTTTGCCCTGCTTGGGGGCCTGGCACTTTCTCCTTACCAAGTTATCTTACTATACATCATCCCTGACATCATCAAGCCTATAAAGTAGGGTTCAGGATCCCCTGCTCCCCCCTTGTCTATCTATCAAGAGACTTCTACCAATGAGAAGTATTTCCTGATTACTTAAACCAATCCACATCTCTCTATTTTTATCACTTGGATTATTTTATATGTTTTGATATTGTTGGGGTAAAAAAGAAATCCTCTTACAAGGCTTGGGGTCTTTTAGCCTTGGCCAGAAGTCCAGTTTTATTGTGAGACCGGCTCTCTTACAATAAACCTATTTCTTTTTGGCTTGGAGGCTCAGTTTCTCTTAATTGAGTTCCTGTGATTAGAAATTATGCAACATAACCTGGATTTACATATGGGCAATATGAGAAGATTCTTATACCCAGAGCTGACAAAGGGACTCCTACAATCCCCCACCTTTTTTTTGTTTGTTTGTTTTTGTTTACACCTGGTTTGTTCTTCAATTTGATTGATAACTTAATGCAGAGGCCAGGTAAGCTTCATTCATACATAAATGAGGAAACTGAGTCCAGGAAAAAGAAGGCTTTATTTTTACCCCCAAAGGACACATACTGGGATTCAAGCCTAGAGTTTAAGTGTTTTGGCTCTCATTCAATACAGTACTCTGCATAATATGCTGTTAGGTTAGGCCACCCAGCAAAATTCTTTCCTGGGCAAGGGAAAGATAGATAGTTAGATGTTGAAGATGTTGTTGATGATGTTGATGATATTGCTGTTGATGATGATGATGTTGATGCTGTTGATGATGTGGATCATGTTGATGATGATGTTGCTGTCAATGTTATTGATGTTGTTGATGATTTTGTTGATAATGTTGTTGTTGTTGTTGATGACATTGACCCCAGGGCCTGTTCCTTCTCCATCTTCTCCCTCTTTGGGCAGCCTCCCAGATTGAGTGAGCCCCTGCTAGGATCCCTCCACCCTTTGTTCTTGTCCCAGTCCAACTGTGTAGCCACAGGCTCATTCCTCCTCAAGGTGAATGCATATCTGAGCCCTAACTCCCCCTTCCTGAAGATGGCAGGGATTGAACTCCAGGTGCCAGGGCTACAGGTCTTTGTCCTTCGGTCTGTATTCTATCCACTGAGACCCCTTTCCTGCTCCTGAACTTGTCCCCATCCCAGAGGTTTGTATAGAAAGTAGTTCTTCTTTCTTAACCTTCCTATGCCCCTGGGGTCCTGTTACTCAGTCCTGCTGTCCAAAGCACCTTGCCTGGGCTCAGCTGCTCTCTTGGTTGGGCTGTGGGTATGGGGGGAGTTGCTGTTGGATTTTTCATTCAATAAATGTGTGGTTTCTAACTAAAAAATTACCATGATATAGCAAAAACTCCATAATACAGAAGTGTGGATTTGTGGTAAATCAAGGATAACTAAGCCCTCATCTTGGAAGGGGTCTGGAAGTCGACCCCATGGAACTCTGAGAGAATTCTGTTTGGGAGGTGCCAGCATCGAGAGGAGTTTGGAGGAGAATTCTGAAGGTTCTCAACTCTCACTTCTCTCCTGACTGGACTAGGAGCTTGGGGGTTGTTCTTTGCTTGGGTGGGTTTGGATTTTGGGGGCATCCTGAGTAGATCCTGAGTAAACTTAGTTCCTCTGTATTTTTATGTGTGACTATTAGGAGATTACAAATACCAACAAAGAAGATATTGAACAGCCATTCTCCAATTTGGCAGGAGAGGCTGAACTCCTGGAGGGGGAGTGGCTTTGAATAAGGGGGAGTCCTTTCCCTCATCCTGCCTGAATCCATTGATCCTGTTACTTCCCTTTTATATTAGTTAGAAATATTTGATAGGAGACTGTAGGGGGAAAAGAGTGAGCTACTGTGGCCAAGCCAGAGAAGAAGTCCAGAGCTGCTCTCTTGGGGGGAAGACTTAGCTGATAGTGAAGTTCCTCCTTTCCCTCCTTCCTTGATTCTCCTATGCCTTTTCCCCCTGTACCCTGAATTTAATGTATCCTTTAATAAATCCCTGATAGTTTGATTCTTAAGGTCTGGAATAGTTACATTGAGGGGGAGGTGACTGATCTTGTGGGTCAGGGGAAGACCATTACCTTGACTCCATCTTGAGGGGTAAAGCTACTTGTACTTAGAAGTTGTGGGAAAGCTTGTCTCACCAGGGCTGGCTCTGGGGGTGGGATCCCATCCATTAAGGTCACAACTGAACCCCAACACCTACCTTCAACATCCCCATTATAGTTTTGCCAGTTTGGGAAGCTCATTGAGTTTATTCCCACATAAGTCTTCCCTGGGGTGTGGGTGAAAGCTATAAAGGGGTGGAGTCTAGATACACATACCCCCTACCATCAATACTCACCCCCATATAATATATATATATATAGCATATATATATATTTTTTTTTAAACACCGATACAGTGAAGTTTATATAAGTGAACCCTGATATGGCAAGGGACAACTGTATATCAATTTCTGATGTTGCCTAATTAAAAAGTGTAAAGGATTTTAGTGGCAAGAATTTTCTTTTAGGGGTTTTTAGTAACTTTTTTATCTAACTTACAAGAAGAATTTCTAAGATTCATCTCCAATAGTGGTAGTCTCCCAAGATGATGACTAAAAACACTAATCTAGAAGTATTATTATTATTAAAGCTCAAAATGGGGATAGCTGTAGTCTACTCCATAAGATTTGCTTCACCAGCAAGAGAGCTCAGGCAAGGGAGGTAGGAATCAGACTTTGCTCTACATCAAAGCACTTTGAAACCAGTGAAAGTTTGCTTATTTCCAATCTGACCTGTCCATGAGATCTTGGAATAATATAGTACCACAAGAAAGGAATAAAAAAAATCAGTCCAGATTTTCCCTCCAGAAGTGAGCAGAGACTAATTTTAATATCAAGTCGGAAGATAGAAAGTATGCTAGGAGAAGGAGCAAACAAAAAAAACTGAAAAAAAAATCCTGTATAAAAAGTAATTAAAGTGAAAAAAGACATTCATGACAAAAACTCTGAAGAGAATGACCAAATTATTGACAAGCAAAATTTCAAAGAAAAAGACAGATCAGGCAAATTCAATGAATCAAGGAATGGAGTGGGAGAAAAGATCAGGCATTTCTATAGCACCTACAATGCCTCAGGTGTTATGATAAGTACTTAGTAAATAAATATTATCTCATTTGATCTTCATAAAAACCCTTCAAAATAGGTACTATTATCTCAATTTTACAAATGAGAAAACTTGGGCAAGAGGTTAAGCAGTTTACAAAGCAGTCATGGGCAATAAGTGTTTAAGGCAAGACTTGAACTCATTTTTCTGTCTCTACAACTAAAAATCTATTTACTACACAAGCTGCTTTTCTCTCTCTCTCTCTCTCTCTCTCTCTCTCTCTCTCTCTCTCTCTCTCTCTCTTTCCCTAAAACCATCAGCAAATACTTTATTTAATGGGAATAAACTACACGCCTTACCAATTAGATCAGAAGTGAAACAAGGATGCCAACTGATACCACTTCTTTTCAGTATTGTACTATAAATACTAGCTATAGTTTTTTATTGATTAAGAAAATTTTTCCATGTTTCCATGATTCATGTTCTTTTTCTCCCCTCCTACCATTCCCCCTCCAGTAGCCAACACGCAATTCCACTCAGTTTTACAGGTATCACTTGTGATA
The DNA here is from genome assembly GCF_016433145.1 of Gracilinanus agilis. Taxonomy (NCBI): domain Eukaryota; kingdom Metazoa; phylum Chordata; class Mammalia; order Didelphimorphia; family Didelphidae; genus Gracilinanus; species Gracilinanus agilis. The sequence goes on from NC_058130.1 coordinate 104,142,499, forward strand.
ATTAAATTAAGTCTACACAAAGGTGAGAGCACCTTCCAATTCTGGGAGGTCCTAACCCACGTGTGCTAGAGTGAGTAACCAATCAGAATCAACACTTTCTTTGAGAAAGTGTCTATTGTGATTGGACATGCAGGCTAAGGGAAGCCACTGGAAGTGACATATATGTGGCCCCTTCCAAAGAGGAAGGGGAGGGAGGCTACTACTGGTGTGGTGAAGGAGACCTGAGGGAGCTTCACTAGCTCATGACCGAGACTGTTCCATGTGGGTAAATTAGGCTGACTTCCTTTCTCCTCCCTTGGCGTTTCTGGAGTCTCTACCCTCAGGGAGGCCTCTCTTGCCTCTCTAATTGTAAAAGGTCTTGTGGCTAGAAGCCTTGTTTAATTAACCTCTGCGCCCCTCTGCTGGGGCCTCTAAATCCCTACCTGGTCCGGGCCTCTGGTCCGGGCCAGAGTTTCTCTCTCAATTTCCTTACCTTCAACCTTCCTAATTGTAAATAAATCAACATGAAAGTCAATTTTGACTTGAGATTATTCCATAGTTGGGGAAATTTCCCCTGGCGACCACCTTTTAATATATCAAACCCATAAAATCCCTTTTTTCCCCTTATACATTGATCAAGACTTAGTTCCATATTATTGATATTTGCACTAGGGTGATTGCTTAGAGTCTACATCCCCAATCATATCCCCATCAACCCATGTGTTCAAGCAGTTGCTTTTCTTCTGTTTCCACTCCTGTAGTTCTTCCTCTGAATGTAGGTAGCATCTTTTCCATAAATCCCTCAGAATTGTACTGGGTCATTGCATTGTTGCTAGTACAGACATCCATTACATTCTATTGTACCACAGTGCATCCATATCTATGTACAATGTTCTCCTGGTTCTGCTCCTTTCACTCTGCATAAATTCCTGGAGGTCATTCCAGTTCACATGGAATTCCTCCAGTTCATTATTCCTTTCAGCATGATAGTATTCCTTCACCAATAGTTACCACAATTTGTTTAGCCATTCCCCAAACGAAGGGCATCTCCTTGTTTTCCAATTTTTTGCCACCACAAAAAATGTGGCTATAAATAATTTTGTACAAGTCTTTTTCCTTATTATCTCTTTAGGGTACAAACCCAGCAGTGTTATGACTGGATCGAAGGGCAGACAGTCTTTTAGAGCTCTTTGGGCATAGTTCCAAATTGCGCTCCACAATGGTTGGATCAATTCACAACTCCACCAGCAATGCATTAATATCCCTATTTTGCCACATCCCCTCCAACATTTATTACTTTCCTTTGCTGTTATATTAGCTAATCTGCTGGGTGTGAGGTGGTACCTCAGAGTTGTTTTTAGCTATAGTAATAAAAGGAGAATTGAAGGAAACAGAATAGGTAATTAAGAAATAAAACTATCACTCTTTGCAGATGATATAATGGTATACCTAGAAAATTCTAGACAAACAACCAAAAAGTAAGCAAAACGTTTAACAACTTTAGCAAATTTATAGTATGTAAAGTAAACTCACAAAAATCATCAGCATTTCTCTATTCTAACAATAAAGCCTAAGACATACTTTATTTTATTTCCTTCATGAATTTTTCTCTGGTTTAATCAATAGTGTCTTCTTTTATAACATTATGAATATAGAAATATTTGTTATATGATAGCATATATATATCCTATATCATATGACCTGCCTTTTTAGGGAGGAGTCAGAGTTATAAGGGAAAGAGGAAACATAGATTGCAAAATATCAGAAAATGAATATTAAGACATTGTTTTGACATTTAATCTGGAAAAAATAAAATTTATAAAATAAAAAAGAGAATTTTTAAAAAGGTAAGATTGAAACAGGATGTCCTAAATGGACACTGTTTTTATAGCAAATTTTTTTTCTCTTAGAACTCAACTGAAGGAAGAATAAGATTAATTACTTTCCTTAACCATTTCAGATTTACAAAGCATCTTAATACATTCTCTGTGAGAATCTTGCCTATGCCTTTTTGCATAGAGGATACCATGGCTTGAGAATAGTCCATATTTGGCAATAGAATAGTTAAGTTATTCATCAATTATATTTCTCTCTTCCTACATATCCAGCTGAATTCCTTTTCTAGTTCTTCTTGTCTTTGATGATACTCTTCTATGACATCACTTAAATATAATTCAGTAAAAATAATGTTATAGCTTTCCTCCAGTCAGAGTGCCTTACCACTGACTTTGAATCATCTATAATTAGACATTGTTGTTGTTGTCATTTTCCTTTTCAGAGCATTAAGACGAAAGCAGAATCAGGAAAGAGTTATTCCAAAATCAAATTCTTTTATCTTGAATTGAATTGGAAGAAAGGTTTTGTATTTGGTAAAATTACCTTGATAAAAGTGCAGGCCATATAAAGGTCAAACTGCAGTTACAATGTGAATGAAATACTATTTGACACAACCTTGATCTTTAGCTTTTTTTTTATGGTTTGAGGACCTTTAATTTTTAATGAAATAAATCACTTTGGCATAGAAGATGGATCTTTCCCAAAGGTTGTTCAAATCACAGAAATGGTATAACAAGGCTGACTCCGAACTGTAATTGTATGATTAATGCATTGAACAGCCTTGTTCTTTTGTTGCACAGTCATCCGTTTTATTGTAAGAATTCCCTGAAGATTAATTCTCTATATAAAGTAGAGTGAAAATGCCGATGAGAAAAATGTTTAAAATAATAAGGAAATCACCAGACAAGCATTCATTCCTATATAAACAGTCCTTCCTTATCTCCCACACTCTCACCAATGAGCTAAAATTTCTCAGTAAAATAATTTAAAGATACCAAGTCGTTTTGGCATCATGGAAAGATCATGGGCCCAGGAGGCTGAAATTTTAGCATTGACTCAATTTCTTACTTGTTGTGTGACATGAATAAGTCACTTAAGTGCTCTGATACTCTGCTTCCTTATGAACAAAATAAATATATCTACTCTATCTCCCCCATGGGGATGTTGAAATGATCAAAGGAGAAAAGCTTTTTATGGACCACAAAACACTATATGTACGCACACACACACACACACACACACACACAATATGTGTGTGAAGTGATCTTACTCAGAGAAATACTTACTCTGATAACAGAAACCATCACTTGAAATACTTCTGAAAGCTTTGATATTTAAAAAAATATCATATGGTCAGTTTTCAATATTTTTATAGTACCTCATTTTTTAAAGACACTATCAGGTTTTTCTTTTTTTCTTTCAAAACTAGGGTAGAAAAATAGCTAACAGCTAAGAAATCTAGAGTTTTCCTAACAGGTTTATTTAACAACTTTGGACATAAAATTTATAATTTGCAGACTTTTCTCCTCCAGAAGAACTCATAGAAATCTTCATGTGTCTTTTGGGTTTTCTGAGAAAGTCTTCAAGGTCTTTCTAGATCAACTGCTTTGAATGACATAGGAAGGCATCTCATTGATTTATGAGTTCATAGAGATTGCTTGTTTCACTTAAATGACTGATTCATATCATTATTTCAATGTATATAGACACAGGCTTAGGAATTGTTTAAATAGTGAACATACAATATAGACATCTATAAGCCAGGTCATATACCACTTGTCCTTAGGAGTTCTCAAGTACACACAGAGCTTATATATTCTTAAAACTAATAAAACCTGGGAAGATTTACATGAGATGATACAAAATGAAGTAAGCAGAATTAGGAGAATAGTGTGCAACAGCAATATTGTATGATGATCAACTATTAAAGAATTACCTATTGTTAGCAATATAATGATCTAAGACAATTCAAAAGAATTTATGATGAAAATGATTAACATGTCCAGTGAAATAACTGTCTTAGTATTATTGCAGGATGATGCATTCATTTTTTAAACTTTATTTTTCTTGTCTGTTTTTTGGATGGAAAGTCTGTGGTTTGTTTTTTTTTTGCAAGAAGGCTAATAAAAAATATTTTGCATGAATTCCAACCAAAAGCAGAGGGAAGGGAAAGGGAGCAGTTGTTATCCCCAGTAACAATTATAATTTATATTAAATTTCTTGCTTTCACAAGGAAAAGGAAAGAGGAGAGTGGAAGAGAATTCAAAAGTTAAAAAATTTTAAAAAGAATGTTGAAACATTTTCACATGGAATTCAGAAAACATTTAAAATAGAAACTAATAATTGTTGATAAAAACTCAATTTCACTTTTAAATTTCAAATTAATATCACAAAATCAAGAAAACAAAATATATTATTTTTGCCCTGATTCATTGCTACGTATTTTTGATAGAACAAATAATTTCCAAGAGACACTAAAACAAATCACCTACAAATTATAATCTTTGACAACTAGCTTATTGGCTGTTGACATAAATGAGCAATGACACTTTAAATTTTAACATTATGGAAATGGAGGTAATGTCCATCAATTAGGAAATGGTTAAACAAATTATTGTATATGTTGGCTGTAGAAACTATTGGTCTTTAAGAAATGATAAGCAAGATAATTATGAAAAAAGTTGGAAATATCTGGAGGAATTGATACAGAGCAAAATAAACAGAACTGGGAAAACATTGTATTCAATAACAGCAATATTGTAGGATGACCGACTGTGAAAACTTGTCTACTCTCAGCAATGAAATTATCTGGGACAATCCTGAAAGACTTGTGATGGGAAATGCTATCCATCTCCAGTGAAAAAACTATTAGAATCAGATGAATGCAGATCAAAGCATACTACATCAGTGTATTTATGGTTTTCTTATGGGGTTTTGGTTAGGTGTAAGTGTGCTCTTACAACGATGACCAATGTAAAAGTGTGTTTTGCATGATGATAAAAATAAAATTTTAAAAATAAATTTAACCATGGCATTTATAGAAATCATTGTATTTTAACAGCTTTGTATCTTTTCTATATCAACTTTATTTAAATTTATATAGTTATTTCTTATATTTTAATTTTATCTCTGCCTTAGGCATCATACATCATTTGATGGAAGTCTCTTCTTATTTCTTTAAATTCTTTACATTCTTATAGCTTTTGATACAGTTTCATTATAATATTTTTGTTGTTCAGCTTTGCCTACTTCTTCATAACCCTTCTGGGAGTTTTCTTGGCAGAAACATTGGAATGATTTGTCATTTCATTCTGCAGTTCAATTTATAGACGAGAACACTAGGGCAAGCAGAGCTGAGTGACTTCCCCAGGGTCACTTGGCTATTAAGTGTGTGAGGGCAGATTTGAATTCATGAAGATGAGTCTTCCTAATTCCAAGTCCATTGTTCTATCCACTGTGCCTTCAATTACAATTATGTAATATAATCTGTTTAGCCATTCTATAATCATTGGGTACATATTTTACATCTAGGGTTTTTTTAGTATCACAACTGAGTCACATGAACATTTTAAAACATGATTATTTTCTTGTAGTCCACAAACCTATTGGCATAAACTTCCAGTAATGGAATTTTTGAGTAAAATGATATAGCTAATTTAATACATAATCTTTCACAAATTTGCATTGTTTTTCAGTCTTTGTCTACTTTATTTCTTCAAGAATTCTTAGAAAAAATGAGACTAAAATGACAACAGGCTTATTTCTTACTTTTGAACTACTCAATTTGTTTGTCTTTCCAATTTTTTTCCTAATATATTTTCATTCTGATACTGTGAAGCAGTGCATGTATTTTCTTTGAAAGTAATATTTTTGTAAATACTGTTAGAACTCCTTTTTTCCTAACATAATCTTATCTCAAAATTTGCAAGATAAGTTTTCAATAGGTTTACTCTTCTATAATTATATTATCTACAGAGTATAAGACATTGCAGTTTTATGAAAGAGAGACAATTAGCTTATTTATTTTATCTGTTGCAGAAATTCTTCTGAATCAGCCAGTGCCTTGTGTGCCTCATTTTATCCACACCAGTGAAAATATAAATCCTTTTTTTTTGTTTTATTGTTTGGAAAGGCATAAGCCTAGGCTAGGTCTATAAGTTTAGAAAACTATCTACAACCAAAGATAAGGTGGTAGCCAATCAGAAAGAGAATGAGTGATATTTTTTCCTTTTTCATGAACTTGGGTATAATCAGGGATATACTGGAGGTAGTTTAGCAGAGCTGATTGTGACTCTATACCTCTAGAACTACTAAAAATCAAGGACTGATATTATTTTGCTGACTCTAGAACATAATATAAAGTTAATAATCTATGTTTAACTCAAAAGCGTATACGCCCATAGACATAGATGACATTTACATAAATGACTGATAGATATTTGTAGACAGATAGATGATCTAAATAGATATAGATTTTGTTTCTTTTCTAGAAAACACAATTAAACATTTACAAGTTCCCCTCTGTGTGGAAATTTTTTTCTGGTGTGTGTGTGTGTGTGTGTGTGTGTGTGTGTGTGTGTGTGTTTATGTTTTATCAGAATTTTGCTTGTCTTATGGTCCTTAAAGTAATATTATTCTGCGTGTTTTAACGGATTCACAGAGAGAGTTCCATTTTGTAATGGAAGCATAAGTACAATGTAAGTTATAATCATCCTAATGAAGAATTAGCCAAAAGTAAGCTTTTATGAAAAGCCAACAGATCTAATAAAAAAAATCTCCTGCTTATTCAGGAGCTTCAAATTATGATAGCCTTATCAAGGGAGTTTACCATTTTATTTGTGTATTTCACAGATCTTTTATGGAGTCCTTTATGTCTCATTTCCTTTTTACCTTATTACCTTTTATAGAGTGAAATCTACTCTGTAGCTTAGTCTAAACTTAAAATGTTACCTTCAGCACTTGAATGAGAACTAGTACATTTGCCATAATTCAATGAAGTGGCAGAGTAGATAGAGTGCTGGCCTTAGAGTGAGGAAAACTGATCTTCCCGAGTTCAAGTCTGGCATCAGATGCTTAGAAATTGTGTGACCTTGGGCAAGTCACTTAATTTTGTTTGCCTCAGTTTGAAAATCTTCAAGATGAGCTGAAGAATTAAATAGCAAACAATTTCAAAATCTTTGCCAAGAAAACTTGAAATGGCATTGTAAAGAGTTGGAAAAAGGCTGAAAATAACTCAACAGTATCTACTGTCCTTATTTAGGAAAACTTAGAACAAACAATATCCATAATCTATTTGGATATTGGCCTTAAGTAAACTCTAGCTATAGGATTAACTAGCCAAAAGGAGAATATGATCCTCTCTGTGATTCCTCAGGATAGTAGAAAGTTCATGTGGTCTCACAGATGTGATCAGTTGATTTCTGGGAAGGGTAGTCTTGAGATATAAAAATGGTAAACTGACTTTTTTCAGTTAAATTGAGAAGAAACAAGTTTTTGTCTTTGCATCCTCAAATGATACAAAGTGCTTAGCATATAGTAAACACCCATGTATATACTTGTTACTTAGATTATTGATTTATTCATTTGAAAATAGTGACAAAATAAGTTTATAGTCCCAGATAGGGAGAAAGGATTCACGGAGGACACAACTTTCCTTACACGGTCTTCATACTCTAGGGTTAGTTTTTAAAGAAAGTCTTTCTACCCACAAATATATTAATTACTTGACCCTATTTAATTGCTTTTGCCTTGAAAAAAATAGGATCTGTTACTATAGTTTAATTATTATATGTAATATTAAAACAATATACCAGTGTGGAAAGTAGGTTTTATTTTTGCAAATTGAATATCATAATGAAAAGAATAAAAACATTAATAAGGAGAACAACTAATATAATTATGAAAAAATGTATCTCATTGAGTCTACAAGACCTATCTCTACTAATGGTTTAATATCAGCCAATTTTGTTACTTTTATCTAATCTCAATGGGATTACAACAATAACAGTGCATGTAACTAATATAGTTCTTTTTGGGGGGAATACAGAAATCTCCAGTGCTCTCTCTAATCCTATCTACAGTCCCCAATGAAATCCAAGTGTGTTTTAAACTAGAAAGAAGAAAAATTAAGGCCATATGGAAAGTTATAGTCTGTCCTCATCCTTTAGTAAATTGTAATATCTGCCTATTTTGCCAACTGGCAGAAAATAAAGACTTGTTTTTGAGATAACTTGCAAAGGCATTTATCATTCAGCTTTTACTGGTCTACATAAGGGAACCCCTGGACCAAGTTGCATCCTTAATACTTCATTTACAACAGAGTCCATTCAAGGCAAAGGGTCATTGAGAGGGCTACTGTTCCTCCAGAGAAGATAAACAGAATAGAGATCCTTAAAAATAGAATTTGCAATGAAGGGAATTATTTATTTCACACTGTCATTCTTTCTGTTCCCTAGTGGGAGTCTAGAAAGCTAGAGTGGCAGCAAAACAGCCAGGAAACAAGTGGCTCAGGGCTTCCCCAATCTTCCAATTTCTCTGATATAGAGCTGACTCTTCCAAACAGTTGGTCATGGAAGTGAGAACACAACGCTAATGATGGCAGTTACCTGACATCATATAAATAAAATAGCTAGGATAATGGTTTGACTGACATTTATTTGCACTTTTGATATTTCAACTGCTTGCATTTTTTGCATTTTAACAGTGTTTTTGCATGTTTTAATACTGTGTCATTAGAGACACAGCCCTTCATTTATTCTGTAACTAAAATATGCTCCTGAATCATACTTGTTGAATGAGAGACAATGTGATGTAGGTATAATCAGTGTGGTTATATGAAAAAAGTCCCAGAGTAAGTACTTGTAGACCTTTGCTCTAGTTGTAGATGTGCTACTTATGACATATCAAAGTGAGAAATAAATGTAACTTCTCTGGCAGTTCTCTCATCTGAGATATGGGAGCAACAATGTACTATCTACTCCATAGGGCTATTTGCCTCCAACTTGCATCTTTGGGATTATGACACATTACTTCACTTTTTATACAAACTGGGTTCCATGATTCTCCTCATGAATGATACTGCATCTCCAGCCTCCATGTCTTTCATTATCCATGTGTCAAATTCATTCTTCTTTGGTTATTGTTGTAAGATAATTCTCATATAAAACTTAAATCCCCAAATTAAAACATAGATAAACTAAAGTGAAAAATAAGTATACTTTGATCTGCTTTCTGAATCCAACAGTTCTTTCTCCGGAGGTAGATAGTGGTCTTTGTCATAAATCCTTTAGAATTGTCCTTGATCATTGTATTGCTGAGAGTAGCTAAGACTTTGACAGTTGATCAGTGCTACTGTGTACCATGTTCTACTGGTTCTGCTTACTTCACTCTGCATCAATTCATGATGCTTTTTCTGAAATTATCCTTCTCATTTTTTCTTATAGTATAATAGTATTACATCATATAGCACAATTTGTTCAACTATTCTCCAATTGATGGACATCCCCTCAAATTCCAATTCTTTGCCACAATGAAAAATTTTGCTAATATTTTCATACATGTAGGTCCTTTACCTTTTGTTTTAAATCATTTTGGGATACAGATCATGCAGTGTTATTATTGAATCAAATTTTTTACAGTCCTTTGGACATAGTTCCAAATTGCTTCCAAATTGCCTGATTAGATCAGTTCACAATTCCACCAAAAATATAATAATGACCCAATTCTGCCAAATCAACTCTAAAATTTGTCATTATTATCTGAAAAAGATGCATTTATTATTTCTGATTCTCTGCATTTGGTTATAAAATTTGTATTCACTAATACATGGGCAATTTTAGGTGACATTTACTACTAAGAAGAAGGTATATTCTTTTCTATTTCCATCCACTTTTCTCAAGAGATCTGTTCAATTTAACTTTCCCAAAATTCCATTCAACTCCTTGATTTCTCTTTTGTTTATTTTTTGGTTAAATATATCTAGTTCTGAGAAGGGAAAATTGAGGTCCCTACTAATATTGTTTTACTGTTTATTTTCTCCTATAGCTCATTTAATCTCTCCTTTAAAAATTTGAATGTTGTACCATTTAGAGCATATATGTTTAGTATGGATATTACTTCATTTCTTATGTATTTTTTAGCAAAATATAATTTCCTTCCTTATTTCTTTTAATTAGATCTATTTTTGCTTTAGTTTTATCTGAGATCATGATTGGTAGCCCTGCTTTCTCTTCCCCATTCTTCTTCTTCCACTTTCATTTGACTTAGTAATTTCTTTTTTGAGCTCTTCCAGAGTCTGAGACCAATTCTTATTTTTCTTTGAAGTTTTGCATTCCATTGCTTTGATCTCACTGTTCCTTTCTAAGTTTGTACCTTTCTCTTCTTTATCTCCATAACAATTTTCTGTAATTAGTTATTTGTTTGTTTTTTGGGATTTGTTCATTTTGCTAAATTTTTCTTGACTTTTATTTTTGTCTTAAATGTGGCCTTTGTTCTCAATGTAGAGGGGGCACTCTACATCTTAAACTTCAATTTTTCCTTTCTGGATATCTATAAGTTTAATTTCACTTTTTCCTTGCTGTTACTCTCAGCTCTAGTTATGGGTTTCTACAAGTTTGACTTCTTCCAAGTAGGTATGATTGGACTGTGACCTGGGAGCTCTGAAGGACACTGCAGATTCATTCTCTCCCAGGTCCTCTATTTGGCTTGCAGGTCTCAAGGCACTGTGAACTACCTTGCTATTTAGGCCTTTCCTCAGTCCTGGGAAGGGGCTCCCAACTTTAATCTGAGTTTATACCAGTCAATCACTTTGTAGCTTGCCTTGGACTGGGGTTTGGGCCCTCCTTGAAAGTCTGGGCAGGTTCCTCCTCTTGGACTTGCACCATTTAGACACACTTTGGACTGCCTTGTGCTATGCTTTGGAGTTTCACCTCCAACTTGGGCTGGAGCTCTGAGCTTTACTCTGGATTTACATCAGACAGTCAGACTTTCATCTGTGTTGTGCTGAGGCTTGGGTCCTCAGTGCAGGTTTCTGCTAGGACTTGGAACTTCAAGAGGTGATGGTGCTGTTTTTGGCTTAATCTTGGGGTATTAATGTTGCCTTGGACCCAGAGTCATAATATTGAGCAGTAGGAGTATGTTGTGTGCTGGTTCTCCTTGCTGCAGTTTTGCTAAGGGCTGCACTCCCTCACTCCAGGGAAACAGAATTTCTGTCTCCCATTCAAGTTGTTTTCTGCAGGAAAATTGTTTCACTCAGTTCCATTGTTGGTTCTGCTTTTACAGTGTTTGATTTTGAAGAATTATTTTAAGATTGGTTGAAGAGGATTCTCAGAGAGCTTCAAGCTTTTGTGGCTCTACTTTGCCATCTTGGCTCTGCCTCCCCAAAAAGTATACTAAAGGTGATTTCTCAACCCACATAAAATTATCTGGCAACCACAAATGTTCTATGAAGAGACTACTCCATATCTCTGGGACTGAAGCCTTCTTAACTGAGTATAGCTGAGAGAAAATAATACTTCATCTATTCTTTTAATTAGTTCAAATGCTATGGATGTGTCAGTGAACCAACTGTATTAAACAAAAATATGTTGACATTAAGAACATTTTGTTTTCCAGATGATTTCACTTATAAAAAGGTCATTCTAGGTAGCAAATATCTCAATATATTTTATGTATTTTCTTCTTAGTTCTAATAATAACTTACTAAATAATATTTCCTAAGCATATGCTGCGTACTTATATATGCAATTTATGAATTAATTTTCTTCACTTATTTGTATGGCTTAAATTTAATTGGCTATAATCCAGGAGAGTTGTTTCTTTCACATACATATGTTATTTATCTAGATATTAACTAATACACATTTGTTCAGATAATATCTAATGGAGTTCTCATCTCAAATTCATGCTCTATGAAGGAAATTGTTTTCTCTATCTCAATGATTACATCAAAAATAGTACAAATAACTAAAATTTTCACTCATATTCAACATAAATAAAATTTATACAACATCTGTATTGAAGCTGGAGATATTATATTATGCATCAGGAGAATTAAGAAGGTCAGTTTGGATAAGAAAGGGAGTAATATGTCATAATAGTGGAAAGTAAGTCAGAGGTTGTTCCAATTGAGTTTATTTAAAATTTTCCAAAGAAATTATTTTTCTGGTTCTCTGACTATATTGTGCAAATAACTAAAAGTTGTATTTATATTCCCTGGAACTCAGTCCTCTTAATTCAGGTGCCTGTAGTCTTTCTACAACACTGAATTTCCTTGAGGATTGTCCTTGTGATTAAATATAATAGGATTATAGGATCACAGGACTTAGAGCTAGAAGAATATGATATCTACAATGGGGCAATGCCTTACTCAAGTTTTCATAACTAGAAATCAACAGTGCTAGGAATAGAGGGTAGTTCCTCTTACTCTAAATCCAGTGTTTTTGTGTTTGTTTGTTTGTTAGTTACCAGATCCCATCAAGAGAGTGCTTTGTATATTTCAAACTGCCAAATTTATAGTTGTAAAGAGACAACTATGATGAAGTATAAATTTTGGGCTGGCAAAATTCTCCAGTAGGGTCAGGACAATTTTTCAAAGTAATTTGGAAATGTTTAATAAATTAAATAAAAATATAACATAGGTAATATTAATGTTGTTTTTCTATATCAATATGTAATTTGCTTCATTTCTTTGAGTTTGAAACCATTAGTTTAGTGCAGTGATGGGCAAACTAAGGCCCACAGGCCAGATGTGGCCCCCTGAAATGTTCTCTTCGGCTGTGGGACATTATTCCTAATTTGACAAATACAATGAGTAGGATACAATAAAATGAAACTTCCAAAGAGTTGTCTTAGAAACAAATTGACAGATAAGCATTTCCTTTCCTTTGACCCCCTCTTTAAAAAGTTTGCCCATCATTGGTTTAGTGGATAGAGGGCTGACCTCAGTGCCAATAAGGTATTTGCTTAAATTCCATCTCTAACAACAAATCATTTAACCTCTGAATGTGGAGACAACTCTATAAAATGATATATTGTAGAAAACCTGCTCTGGGAGATAGTCTTACTTCATCAATAATTTCCTCATATCAATGAAATCATAGGCCCAATTTCTATTCCTGTCTAAATAAAAATTAATGCTGTGAAATGCAAAGTGATATCTTTTCAGATATGGACATGAAAGACAATGTTGTTCATTTTAGTAATGTCTGATTATTCATGGCTCACTTGGCATTTTCTTGGCAAAGATAATGGAATGGTTTGCCATTGTGTTCTTCAGCTCATTGTATAGGTGAGGAAACTGAGATAAATAGGGTTAAGTGTCTCCCTCAGAACCACATGACTAGTCATTGACTGAAGTTGGATTTGAATTCAGGTCTCCCTGAATCCAGGACCAGTGTTCTACCTACTGTGCCACCTATTTGCCCATAAAATATGTTTTCTTTAAAGTGTTGGGTTTTTTTTTAATTTTTCTAGGGGGATGAAGAGGGCAATTATTTTTTAATTTCCTAATTATCAAATAAAAGATTTACATGGATCACTTAGTATATGGTACTAACTATGGTAAAAACTACATAGCAAAAATAGTGATTTATATTTAAACATGTTCAAATTACAAAAATGAATTAAAAGAAAGAAATACAACTAATTTTAGGGATAACAAAGAGCAAAAGGAAAATAGTTTCACATAATTTTTGATACTTTATATATGCAAACCATAATATATTAAATTCATTTTCTGAAGGAAGAAGAATTAGGAAAATTAATAAGAGCATGTTTGCCAAATTTGGATTTAACCAGCTGCTCTTCTGGATTGGCCATTTTGCTGTTGGTTAGTTGACAACAAAAAAAGAGGCATTATCCAGGGATTTATTTATTTAGAAAATATGTGAAAGAAGAAGTTAGAATTCTTAATGTTATTCTTTGGCTCATGTGACATGAATTGCCAAAGGTGACTGAGAGACCAGAATTAGCATTTATGTAGGTGTTACCATTTAGGAAAGGTATGTATTAAATTTGATTTTATGTAATTTTATCATCAATTTTATATAATGATAGAGCAGAACTATGTAAAAAGTTGTTAAAGATAAGATATAGATAGATCAGATATATAGTATATCAGGTATAATATATAGTATATAAATGAGGGCGTTGCAGTTGTACTAGGTTTCAAATGATCCACCTCTTTTTTCATAATGCCATGATTATTTCAGCATTTTTTAAAGTTTAGGTATATTAGATAGAACTGTGCAATCTTTCTGAATTTACAAAGATAATTTTTATGATATTCATTTTTTGTACTTCTTTTCTCTCCCTTCAAAGTTTTGGCTAGGAAAAAGACTAAAATATATTACTAAATATGAAGTTTAGGACTATCAACACATTTTATTTAATAAAGATTTACTTTTCCTCTATTAGCTCAGAAGAGAGAAAATTAGTTGTAATTTTTTAAACTTAAAAATTATCAGCTTTTGAAGAATCTTAAGATTCAGAAGGAATTAGAGAAGCTATTTAATAGTACACTCTTGTTTTATATATCAAGATACTAAAGTACAGATTTCAGTGATTTAGATAAGTTGGCTTGAAATAGAAGAGAAAGGATTTGAATCCAAAGGCACTGACTATAAATCCAGTACACTCTACTTCCCTTTGACTTAGCTATTTAATATATGCCAACTACCAAGAATCACACTTTAGAAGTCAAAATATTGCTCTTGATCTTTTTAAAATACAGAAGGTTGAATTAAGGAAATCACATCATCTAACTCCAATGCACTAGTGTGTCAAAAATATGATTGGAAGGACAATTGTCCAAGTAACAAGGAGTTATGATTGAGTTGGCATGTCCAAAATTATTTCATGATTTTAATTGAAATATTTTCTGGTCCAAAGCCAAAGTTTAGTCAAATGAGTTAAATACAAAAATAGGTAATCATAAAGTCATTTTCTGAGAAAAGGGGACTGTTTTTTTTTAATGAACTTACTGATCAACTGAGTTTAAAAGTTGAAAGTACTTTTTTATGGCTGATTAGTTAGTTGTTGTCCTTTATACTCAAAAAGGAACAAAATGACATCAAGATTGATGATGCTTGTTGACTCATGCATAAACTGCATTTAAGTAGAGTTTCACAAAATCATCAGCCTTATTCTCTCTTCTACAGTTATCAAAGTCCAAAGGCAAAACAAAATCAAGGTGACTAGTGATGGTTTGGCATTTAATGGATTACCTCAGTTTCTTCAATGTCTAACCAAGCTCTAAGGCTAAACACTCCATAACACTTGGTTCAGATTCCTTTATATCTGTTAGAACAAATTGCTCTCATTTCTCCCTTCCTTCAGGGTAAATTGACACATGAGTGGGGTAGACACCCTGTTAACTCACTGACATGTTTGGGAACTGTATGTTACCCTCAATCTAGTTTAGCTCACCTGCTGAGGCAGTTTACTGGAGCATGGTCACTTTGCATGCTACAATTTCTTGGAGCCACAGATGAGAGTTGGGTGGCAAATGAACACCAAAGAAGGACAAAGAGCCCTGAAAAAGGCTTGGAAAGTCCTTGCACCAGAGGTGTTAGTCTTCCCTGAACATCTTGTATAGATTATATAAAACTTATATTGATGAAAAAAAAGTATTTTGAAACAAATTTTCTTCCAAGTCAGATTTAGAAGACACTAGAAGACTATCTGTATTCCCACTTCTTGAAAATATCTTACACTTCTTTAAATACATCATTTCTTCTTTAAAAACATCATTTTCCTTTAACTATACATATAAAAATAAAGATGTATTGCAATGACAACCAAAGCTCCAGGTTTAAAAATTTATAGTGAACTTATCAATCCATGTTTATTCTCATTGATTTATTTTTTTAGATCTACTTCATGATCTATTAGATGAAGACTGACTCACTAAAGCAAAGATTCTTAAGAATTTTTTGTGTCATGTGTTCCTTTAGAAGTTTAGTGAAACCTATATATACTTCTGTCAAGTCAAGTCAAAAATTTTTATTAAGAGTTTGTTATGATATTACTTTATTACTAAAATGAATAATATGGAAATAGGTTTTGAGTGATAATATATGAATAACCCAGTGGAACTGCTTATCAGCTCTGGGAGGGATGAGGAAAAAGGGGAGAGGGAGAACATGAATCATGTAACCATGGAAAAATATTATAAAAATAAAATTATGTTAAAAAAAATAAGCGGAAAAAGAGAATAACGAGTTGAGTGTCTTAGCTCCTGATACCCATTTTCCTCCCATTTTACAACTGTGTCTCTTTCATTGAACATGACTGCTACCCTCCTTGGCATCCTAAAGAATTCTTTCTTTGGTCTCTCAATGAGGAGTCCAATCTTGTTTTGACAATGCCATCTTGATTTCTGCATCTATTTACTAAAAAAGAGTGATTCAAAGTGTAGATATTTATTGTTTATAATGTATTTATTTCTAATCTTAATCCACATCTAAATCCATTTGTCTGTGTATATAATTCAAAATTGAATTATATGGTTATATGGACACACATAAACTTGCATATGCATGTAAATATGCTTATAAATTTAGATATATGTACCCATATAGGTATATGCAAAGACATATGTCTATATGAATAGGCACATTTGAATTTCAATGCATAACTATTTCTATGCATGTATATTTAACTGTATATGACATATTCATAGGTACATTTATTTTCATATGCAAATATATGCACATATGCACATACACATATTTATCTATTTTGAAAAGCATGCTGAATTAGTAGGTGATACCTCACCTCATATCCATTTAGCTTTTGTTATTTGTTGCCTTTTACATCCTCTTTTTATTTGCATAGTAGATTAAAAATCTTGAGACACTAGGGAAAAAAAAACAGAAATATTGGAATCGAGATAACCTTCAGCAGTTTGTTGAAAGTTCAGTCTTTAAAATGATTTTGAAGCATAGCATATTAGCCATCAGGAATTAAGCAAGTTCTGAGGAATTTTGAATTATAATTTCTGCTACAATTGATTGTAATTAAATTCTAGAAGAGATTCAAAAATAACTTAAATATAGGTGGGTTGGTGGTGAATTTAGAACTGAAAAAAGCTTAGGCTGTAGAAACATGATTATCCTTCTGGAGAGAAAAGCTGCAGAATTAACTAACTAGAAATTAATTGATTTCTTTCCTAATACAGAGAAACAGCAATTGAAGGGTTTCCCTAGTCTGATGCTAGGCCTATGAACCTAAAAGTACTAAAGGCAAATGACTTTGGATTCTAAGCCCAAAGGGGATGATAGAGTCTGCCAACATAATTAGAGTTTAAATATGGAAGGGATCTTAGAAACCTTTGAGTCCAATTCAAATGAGAAAATTGAGGATCAGGACAGTTAACAAGTGACTGGCCCATAATAATAAATCTAATAAGTGCCTAAGGCAAGCTTTCAACTCAGATGTTCCTGTCTCCAGATTCAGCACTACTATCTCAATAATTTTCAGGGTTGTTGATGAAACATGTTAAATTATCTAATCAATTTGATTTTGTTTCCTTTCTTCCCAAATAGTTCAGAACAATGATTCCCAAAGTGGGCGCCACCGCCCCCTGGTGGGTGCTGCAGCGATCCAGGTGGAGCAGTGATGGCCACAGGTGCATTTGAGGGTGGTGAATAACTGTAAGGGGGAAGTGATAGTATGTGACAGTGGGCACTAAGTAATATTTTTTTCTGGAAAGGGGGCCAGAGGCCAAAAGAGTTTGGGAACCACTGGTTTAGAGAAATATATAGAAATAGAGATAATAGACCTAGAAATAAAGATGCTAGCAACAAAGATAGAACGGATGAAATAGAGACGATAGAGATGGGATGATGGTAATAGACATAAAGATGATAGATTTACCAAAAAAAATTACAGATCTTTGTATTTCTCATTTTCACATTCCTTCTAAAGCTAGTTACTTAACTTAATCTGTAGTATTAGGTTTGTGGAAATATAAATATAATTAAAAATCCCTCCCTGCTCTAATGGATGCTACTTTGCTCATGGAATGTGGAATAGATTGTAATGGATTATGAAAATATGCTAAAACAACAGCAAAAAAAGAAATATTTAAATACTCAGAACTATGAAATTAGGATATGTTGATGGTTATTTTCCTTGAATAAAAACAAAGATGCAATACTGCCTATCTGGAAAAGTACCATGTCTTATGATGGATAAATCTTTTCTGGTTTAGTAATGACAGAAAAATTCATCTGTTTGTTTGACTCTCCCAGCAGGGGAGGGAAAAAATCCATCAGGAGGCTTAATACGCTTGTGTATAATTTTTTGAATGCTTTGCTAACGCCTGCTGATTTACCTGCAATTCATTTTCCAGAAAGTGTTGAGCAAAATGACAACATATATATTTAGTTTCACACTTCAGTCTGTCCAATTAGCACTCCTTTCAGTGCCAGCTGTGAGCCTGGGAGAGTATTTAATTTTAAGTGTAGCAGTCTAGTTAACCAAAAAAGGCTGAATCCACAGCTGTTGAATGTTCGTTCCAATCATCTTTCTGAGAAAAGACTTCTCATTGCTGTTATTTCAAAACTGTTCAAAGAACTAGTGCTTGCAATTAAATACGGTAGGAACATGAAGCCTTTTGATACCAAGGGTATACCAGTGACTCTTGATTAAGGGCTAGCTGGTAGGGCGGCTTTCTTAGAACCATTACGTTTCTTACTTGAGGCTTTTCAGCTTGAAGTAGAAAAGCAGCCTGGGACCCATACGACGTACTATACAGACTGTGTCTGTAATTGCTCTCAGCACTTTTCTAAATCTAGTTTTGAAAACCATGGCAACATCAATGGTTACAGGTGGTGGATCTTGAATCTTAGTGTTGGAAGTGGAGCATACCGAAATTTGACCTTGTATCTTACAGGAATTCCACCCTGCCATTTCTATGTTGCATCCCACAACTATCCAGTAAGAACATCTGTAAATAAATAGCATCCCAGAGTTGGCAAGTTTAATGTCAATTTTAATTATTTGGAATGACAGGGAGTCCTACTGGGTTCAAAGTCTTGAAAGTATAATATCATCTTTGCTGTTACATGTCTCCAGAAATGCTTCCTGTGAATATGAAATAGAGCCACAATTCTGGGTATTGAAAATATTCTTGCCATGACAGGTCCTCCCTCATGGGTCTGGAGTTTTTTGATGAATATTTTGTTTCTTTGTTTTTATTGTACACTGAAATTCAAAGGAACTGATTCCTGGAGAAGAAAGCAAGACACGAATCCAGTGTAGCCTTATGAAATTTGTAATGTCACTAAAACCTGTAGAAATTCAGTTGGGAACAGTTGTTTAGAGTCCTAGGAGGAGTCTATCTTCCCAGTCTAGCTAAGGAGAGGGGAGATAGCAATACCTAGCTAGGAGATAGACTCACCAAAACAAAGATCTTCAACAGCCAAAAGAGAACTTCCTGCTAGAAGCAGCCTCCAATTCATTGTAACAAATATTTATTAAATGTCTTTAGTGTCTAACACCCTTGCTGGAACCTGGGGAAAATGCATAATTTATAAAAACAAAACAAAACACTATCTAGTCCAGAATAACTCAAACTTAAAATTAAAACTCTATACTGAAAAAAGAGCATCAATTTGTGTGCATTATATCTATTGATATTTACTGTATTTGAAATTTAAGTGTTTTTGTATAATTATGAAAATAGATTTTAACCTCACTGATCACCTAGAAAGAGCTCAGGAACTTTCAGGAGTCCCAGGACAAAACTTTTGAGAACTATTGATGGAGTGAATATAAACGTAGCATTGAATTTAAGAAATATAGGGTGCTAGAGATGGAAAAAAGTGGCAGTCATTGAATCCAAATTGATTATTACAAAAAATAATTATAATGGCCTCATGAGGGAAACAATATTTTAAATCCTGTACTCAGTAACTTATGGAGGTTAAGATAGGGTTTTTCATTTTGTTTCATTTCTTTCCCTTTAAAAGTACTAAAATTGTGGTATCTGTTGGTGATGGAATACTATTGTGCTCAAATGAATAAAGAACAGGAGGAATTCCATGTGAAGTGGAATGACCTCCAGGACAGTGAAAGGAGTAGAACCAGGAGAACATTATACACAGAGACTGATACACTGTGGTACAATTGAATATAACAAACTTCTCTACTAGCGGCAATGCAAAAATCCAGAGCAATGCTGAGGGACTTATGAGAAAGAAAATGAGCTACATTCAGAGGAAGAACTGTGGGAGGAGAAACACAGAAGAAAAACAACTGCTTGAACACATGGGCTGATGGGGATATTATTGGAGATGTAGACACTAAACGATAACCCTAGTCCAACTATCAATAATATGTAATTAGGTCTTAATCAATGATACATGTAAAACCCAGTGGAATTGGATGTCAGCTAAGGGGGGTTTAGAGGGTTTAGGGGAGAGGGAAAGAACATAAAACATGTAACTGTGGGAAAATATTCAAAATTAAAAACAAAAGCAAAAAAAAGTGCTAAAATTGTATATGAGACTTTGTTGGCCTTGGGGTGATACTTGGGACATTGACATGGATCTTCTTTTGCCTAGCTACAAAATTATTGGGACACAAAGATTTGGGGCCCCTCTGAAAGGATCTAAACTACAGGCTAGGAGCAAAACAAGGCTAGGAAGCTATGCTTAATCAAATTGTCATTTTATCCTGGATGAACATTCATTCTTTCCTCTGAACACTCTTCCTCAGTAATGGCTAAGTAAAGCTTTTTTTTAATTATTACCTGATTATAAATATCTCATTTAATTCTGATTTTTTTTATAACTAAGCTCTTAAGTCTAACCAATAATAGCACAATAAGCCAATATTGGACAATTGCCCACATGCCCTGTACTTTCCTAACTTCAAGTATATTTGCTCATATTTTCTATATGTTTGGAATTATCTTTCTCTCTATTTCTTCATCCTGAATTTCTCATCATCCTTTGAATTCTAAATCAATTACTCCCACCCACATGAAGAATTTACCAATTTCCCTTTTAATTAGTGAAATTCCTGCCTTGGACTTCACCTAGAGCTTTGCTTTTGATTTATACTCTATCAAACTATAGTTTTATACATAGCTATTTTAACCCTCTACCAAACTATTACCTCCAAGGGGAATTGAGCAAAACTTACATATTTTTCAACATCAGTTTGTACAGGTTAGATGGTTAATGACTATTTTCTTTGCTGTAGAATTTAAAACAAGAGCCACACTGGAACAAAGCTTTACAATGTGAGTAATATTAAAGCAGACAGAGAAGGAGCTGAGCATCTAATATTATAAAATCCCATGAGCAAAGGCAGGGAGGGGAAAGTATGTGACAACGAGAACAGTAAGTGCTGTTTGGATACAGCATAGCATATTCAAAGTACATTGTAGGGAAAAATACAAGCAAAGCTTAGAAAATGATGAAACAACAAATGTGAGAGTCCTTAAATGAGAAGAAAAATAGTTTAACCTTTACCCTTTCAACAATGGGGAGTCATATAATGATGATATTTTCAAGCACTGAAGTACCACTCTTCAACAGATTGCAAGTTTCCTGTAATCAAAGATTATTATGCCCATTGCCTCTAGATCAGTGTTTTGCATATAGTATTAGCTCTAAATATAATTAATCAGCTTCAGTTTATTCATTGTTTTATGCCTTTTTACAGCTTTATATATCCTTTACATGTAATCCTATTTGACACCTAGAATGATAAGTTCTCATCATGGTAGAATTAATAGTAAAGAATAATTGTAATTATTAATTAATTGGATCATCATTTATGAGAATCCATAATTATATTATGAGTAAGACAACAAGGGAAAGTCCCTGTGTGCCTTGCAAAATACGTTTTCTGAGAGTTAGGACATACTTTTAACATTCTGAATATGTCCCAACTTTCTAGGGCTGTGGTACCTCATTTGGCTTTGAAACTGTAGAATAACCTTGGCAGCTTCATTTTAATCATATATGAACGGGGGGAGTATGTAATTTGCCCCCATAAGAAAATAAGGAAAAAACCTGACCTTCTTAAAGATGAAATTCTGGTTTCCCTCCTGAGAAGAATCATTTAGATGACCAACCAACCTTTTTTGGGGGGAGTTTGTATAATCTGACTGTCCTGTATAAAGTATTTATGTCAGTCTATAAATGGTTTCAGGGTCTGAAATTGTGCTGGGGGTGTCTAAAGACCCTGACTTTGAGAGATTTACAGCTTTTATAATCAAGTCAGTTTGGCTCAGAAGATTGTTTCCCATTATTTTTTCTTTTACAATGCTTAGTAAATCCTTGTCCATTTAATATTTTAAAAGTTACTAAACCCCTATTTAATCACTAAGAATACAAAGATAAAAGTGAAATATTTCCTGACTTTAATTAACTAGAAAGATGCAATATGCACCAATAGTTAAATATATATACACACACTCACACACACACACACACACAAATTAATTTCAAACAACGAGAACTAAAAATGATCTGAGGTCTTATTTGAAGAAAAATTAGGATTGCCAAAGAAAACTGTGAGATGGTTGTGTATTCAAGATAGAGGATAGAGGGGAGAACTTCCTCAGTAGCAGAGACAGGACTATGAATATCATGTATGCAGAACATCTGGCAGGCCCATTTGACTCTAAATGGAAATATGTAAAGATGAATAATACAGACTAAAACTAGAAAATTGATTGGGAGTAAGCTTAGGAAAGGCTTTAAATGCCAGATTTTGTATTTTTCATTTTTCTTATAGGCTATTGGGTACCAAAAAGAATTTTGGAGTAGGAAGACAGCATGATTCTCTAATGTTTTTGAAATAACAGTTTGAAAGTTCTATAGAGAAAGAACAGGAGAAGGGATAAGACCAGACAGGAAATTATTACAAAGGTAGAGACTGAATGAGTTGCGCAATTATTACAAATGTACATAAAAGATTAATACGTTTATGTTTGTATTAATCAAATGATATTTCTAGCACTTGAGAGAAAACAAAATAAACAATCTAATAACACATTAAAATGGAATAGGAATATTAGATATTGTTTTTATTATCATTTAGCATTTGCATGCAATTCAGATTCATTAGGAATGAACTGTTTTCACAGCCCCAAAGTGATGGATAATATATATTCAAAGACATCTTCAGGCTAGACACAATGCATACCCATATATATAAGAAGCATCATAAATGTATATTATCAGAACTTACTTCTATATGAATAGAGATATAGATATTTAAGACACAATAAGACCAAATAACTATCTAAAAGTTTTGTTATTGAAAATAATGTTCATTTTTGGTATCCAATATCATCATCATCCTCATTTCTTATAGCACTTTGTAGGATATAAACATTTTTCTTTAAATATTCTTGTGTAAGATATTACAGCATTATTATTCTAAGTTTACAAGTGAGTTTGGTAATAGAGATATTATTTTAATTTCTTGACTATCACCCACTTTGCAAGGGTCAAACCCACATCATCTGATTCCAATTTTGAAGTCTAATGACCTATTTTTTCTCCATTCCATTTTGCTTTTTCTTCTGTAATATGTAATTATGGAATAATGGCATAATGAACTAGTTTTGCCTAGTGCCAAAATCAATTGGTGTTTAACCATAAGACACCTTTGAAAGCTACATTAACTTCATTAAAGCCAGCAGGGTATATTTATTGCTTAGTATGCACCAGCATTTAACTTCTGAATAAGCCTCCTGTGGTCTGCAGTTGTTAACAGAGCTTTCAAAGGTTACTGAGTTAAAATCAGCAAATATATTAAGCAAAGAGAATGTGAATCAATGGAGATAATATGTTTTAATTTTACCTTTTGTGCAAATAAGTAGGAAATAATGTCTGAGAATGTGTAAGAAAAATATAATGGCTATCAGTCAATAAATATTTATTAAGGGACTACCATGTAGCAGGTAATGTATTAACCATTGGGCACACAAAAATATAGAAAAGACAGTCAAGGAGTTCACAATCAATCTAAAAATGATATTAATTTTTAAATTATATTACTAGCATTGAGATATAAAATTTCTGAATGGTAATTGGTAACTCAGAAAGATTATGAAACTTCATCCTTGGAGAATAACAAACAACAAATCAGGAATATTCCAGGTGTAAAGATCTCTGTTTACTCTGTCAAAGATTATGAAACCAGATGGAAATTAATAAGTTATTTAGGACCATTTAAAATTTTATTACTTGTTTAAAGAAAACCTTAAACTATTCCAATTATCTTCTTTAAAATTAAGAGCTAAATATTTGCAATAGTATTGAAAATGCAACAAATAATAATAAAACTTTGTTTTATATACTAATATGTGAAGAAGGAAGGGAAGAGGGAAAACAAAAGTAATACAATAATAAAAGTGCTGGGTTTTCACACAGATAACCTAGGTTTGAATCATAGCTCTCCCACTTAACAACTGTATGAAATTGGACAAGGTATGGAACTCAGTGTCTTCACACAAAAAATTAGAGGGCTTGACTCCTGTTCCAAAACCATGATTCTGTTATCACAGAAATGAAACTTTTGACAGAAAATAAAATAACACAAAGGAAGAAACAAGGAAATATATATAGAGAGAAATACTATAAAGATTTTGGCCAAAAAAATAAAACAAAATACAGGATTAATTCCAGCTTGTTTTTAAAAGGGGTGTATAGGCAGTAAATTCATGTAAAATAGCAATATTCTGACAAAATTATGACTACATGAACATGTGGTATTTTAAAGAACATTTTTGATTATCAATTTATTTTTATTTAAATACTTTAACACAATAACATTTAGTCATTTATATTCCTTCATAGATAAGGAGATGATCCTAAATTGACTTTATCCTAAGAATAAATTATATTTTCATTTTGATTGTATCCTTTCTCTTGCTTCTTTTTAGGTAGCATAGATATTGCTAATTTTCCCATTCTTGACATTTACTTCTAACAGTGAAATTAATTTGTAAAGAACAATCTTAAAAGGATACAGATACTGTACAATTCTTAAAGCAGTGCTTATTTTTTATAATATTTTATTTTTTACAAAATACATGTGAATTTTTTATTATGCAATTAATTTTTGTTTCATTTTCTCTTTCTCCTTTCTAACTTCTTTCCCTCACTTCCCTCTCTCCAAGAAGGTAAATAATATGAATGTAGATTTTGCATGTTAAGTTGTACTTATTATAGAAAATATATACCATCTCCTGGGCAATGCAAAGAACCTCTCCAAAAAGAGCTGCTTTTTATGTAAGTTAGATTTATTCTATGATTCTCCCTTCTCTTGGTAGGAAAGAGGGAGAAAAAGGTAATAAAATAATTTTGTTTAAATGTTCTTCCTGTTAACTAAACAAGGACAATGGGAGAGAACTTATATCTCCAGAAAAAAAATATCTCCAGTTTAGCTAAAGGATACCAATATAATAAGTTCAAAGTGGTATGAAATATACTGGACCTTGAAATCAAAATAACACTACCTAGAACTACCAGAAAAAAATTCATTAATTAATAGGGATATATAGTATCTTATATTCTAGATACATTGTATGATAAAGAAAAAAGGGGGAAAAGTATAATAAAGACTTGCTAGGGAGAAGAGACTAACATATATGAAATAACTATAGAACCATTTAATTTCTAAGTCCACTTATGATTAACAAAGAATTATCAGTAAAAATTTTCCTACCATTTAGAAACTTGTGGTCTTCCCATGCCAAGACTGTAGAGTAAAGAAGCCACACTCCCCAGTCCTATGAAATTACCCTCCAAGTCATGCTAAACAAAAGCCTCACATCAAATTTTGGAAGAGAGAATCAGCTCATCAGACCAAGTCTGAGCAGTCAGTAGCAAGGACAGACTGCACCCCAGTGGGCCACATGAGACCCAATCCTGAAGGCCCCAATCTGCCAGCAAGCATACTGTGAGGCTCCAACCCTGGGGCTGGTCAGTAGTGAGGATGTGCCTTTGGAACTTTCCTGAAGTCTCTGTTCCTGCATCTTTCCAGCAGTGAATCTGCCCTAAGAAAAAGCCAGGAGTTAATCTTCCACCAGTGCAATTCAGGAAGGAGAGACCCCTTGCTGGTATAAGTCAGGAGCTCGATCCTGAGATGGGTAACAAACCAATGCCAGTTCCAAGTTTCAACACAAGAAACCTGAGACAGTACCTTATCCAATGAACAAACAGAGCTCAACTTTATCATTAGGTAAAAAATTACAAAATAAAATGATAAAAATAAAGAAAGATATTTAAAAAGACTCTATCCCTACATAGTTACTATAGTGATAGGGAAATTGAATATATAAGCATAGCAGAGGAGAACATTGATAAAATAGCTACATGTGAAGTATCAGTGGAAAGTGTAAATTGATTCTAGGCCCCAAGGATCTGATGGAAGAAGTCAAAAATGGGGTTTAATAATCAAATAAGAGTTAGTAGAGAAATTATGGGAAAATGAGAGTAATGCTGGAAAACAAAAAACGAAAACAAATCAGCAGCTTGGAAAAGCAAACTCAAAATCTGGGGAAAGATATTGAAAAATTTGCTGAGGAAAACAACTCTATAAAAAGTAGTATTGACCAAAAGGAAAAGGAGAAATATAAGCTCACTGAAGAAAATAATTACTAAAAATTACAATGAGACAAGTGGAGCATAACAACTCTGTGAAGCTTCAGAAACAATTAAACAAAAGCAAAAGAAGGAAGCAATAAACTAAAATGTGACATTCTCATTGGAAAAACATGACCTGGAAAATAGATCCAGGAGAAATAATCTATGGATTCCGAATATCAAGTCAAAAACAAACAAACAAATAACAAACAAACAAAACACACACATACACACATACACACACAGAACCTGGATGTCATGTTAAGAGAAATTATGAAGGAAAACCTCTACATAATAGAATCAGAGTTTAAAAGAGCAATTTAAAAGAATCCATTAAATATCTCCTTGAAAAAGATAATCAAAGGAAAAATCCCTTTATGTAGTGGGCTAGGAAACTTCTAGAACCTTTGGACTTAGATAAAATACATTGGCTTCAAAATGTTTAATGCTTGTTCTTCTATACCATTTCTTGTCTCCATGCTTGCTGTGCCCTTGGGTGTTAAATGTGAAACTTCAAATGTTTGGATTCAGATTTTCTAATATAGTAGAGGAAAGAAGGAAAGAAGTTACATTCCTTTTTTAAAATGAAATAAAGTGAAATAAAACTACATATACCAGTGACTTGGCAACCATAATTCTAACATTTGTGTGAAATTTATAGAAAGGGATCTCAACCTGGCTCTCAACATTACCATTATTACTATTTTTTGGTAAAATCAACTATTCAATGCCTTATTTTAAAGAGCAGGAAATTTCTAGATTCATTCTCTATTCTCTAATCTTTTATAATCTAAAAAAACATACATGCATAGCAGAACTAGGCAATGTCTACACAATTGAGTAAGCTCCCTAGATCTCACTTATTTCCTATATAGAATCAGTAAATGGTAGTGAAGGAAGCCAACTTTCAAGTCTTTTTAAAATATACCTTCAAATATGTGTTTCCTCTTCCCCTAAAATGTGTGTTTCATTTTCACCAGTGCAAATTAAATTCTAGTCAGCATCTAGGAAATGTCTGAAGCTAGATTTGAACTCAGATTTGAACTTCTTGACTCCAGCTCTCTCAACATTGCCACTTAGCAGAAGGAGGAGAATGACTACAAGCAGGAGCATCAGATAAGATTTCTCTTTAAAAATATACAAATAAAAAGGGCATAGAGATGACCTTTACAAAAACCTAAAGCCATGACATGGAAAGCCTATAACAAGTATCATACAATAATTGGGACTATCAGAAGAAGAACGTATGTGAATGAAAACATTTATCCATTAAACCTTAATTGCATTATTATAACAATCTCTTCTATATTTGTACAAACTATAGGGTCTTTTGGGGGAAAAATGATATTTATCCATTCATTTATTCTTTCAACAAATATGAGTGAAGTGTCTGCTGAATTTCAGAGGAGATATTAAATTTCTCTAAAAGGTAACCCTATCCTCCCTGGAATTCAAAGTCTAATGCAATGGTTCCCAAACTTTTTTGGCCTACTGCCCCCTTTCCAGAAAAAATATTACTTATCACCCCTGGAAATTATTTTTTTTTAATTTTAATAGCAATTAATAGGAAGGATAAATGCACCTGTAGCCATTACCACCTTCCTGGATCACTGCAGCACCCACCAGGGGGTGGTGGTGCCCATTTTGAGAATCACTGGTCTAGTAGAATAAGGGAAATACATAATAAAGTGATATATGTGATCTGATGGTAACTAGTACTCCTATGGAGGGAGAAATCATTACTCTCATGAGCTTGTTGCATTTTCTGTGGGACAAATATAAAATAGTAGAAAGAACCCTAGATATCGAATCAGAAGTCCTGGATTCAAATATTGTTTTATTTCTTTCAGTAACCATATCACTTCAACTCTCTGGACTCAGTTTTGTTTTTGACAAAATTAAGAAGCTAGATAATATGTGAAGATCACTTCCAATTCCATATCAATGGTCCAATAAACACAAGGTTTGGCGATAGAAGAAACACCTAAGAGCAGAATAGCTGTGTGAGGCTATTTGTCCTCAAGTCAAGTTTCTTTCCTTGGCATGGATCTTATAAATATCATTAAAAATCATTTGGTCGAAAAATCTTTATAATGAAAAACTCTGACAGGGGTCTAATTACTCAAATATACAAGGAGCTAAATCAATTGTATAAAAAATCAAGCCATTCCCCAATTGATAAATGGGCAAGAGACATGAATAGGCAATTTTCAGGTAAAGAAATCAAAAGTATCAATAAGCACGTGAGAAAGTGTTCCAAATCTCTAATAATTAGAGAAATGCAAATCAAAACAACTCTGAGGTATCACCTCACACCTAGCAGATTGGCTAAAATGAAAGAAGGGGAGAGCAATGAATGCTGGAGGGGATGTGGCAAAATTGGGACATTAATGCATTGCTGGTGGAGTTGTGAACTGATCCAACCATTCTGGCTGGCAATTTGGAACTATGATCAAAGGGCTATAAAAGACAGCATGCCCTTTGATCCAACCATACCATTGCTGGGTTTGTACCCCAAAGAGATCATAGATAAACAGACTTGTACGAAAATATTTATAGCTGTGCTTTTTGTGGTGGCAAAAAACTGGAAAAGGAGGGTATGTCCTTCAATTGGGGAATGGCTGAACAAACTGTGGTATATGCGGGTGATGGAATACTATTGTGCTCAAAGGAATAATAAACTGGAGGAGTTCCAGGTGAACTGGAGAGACCTCCGGGAACTGATGCAGAGCGAAAGGAGCAGAACCAGAAGAACATTGTACACAGAGACTGATATACTGTGGTAAAATCAAATGTAATGGACCTCTGTACCAGCAACAATGCAATGACCCAGGACAGCTCTGAGGGATTTATGGTAAAGATGCTACCCACATTCAGAGGAAGAACTACAGGAGAGGAAACATATAAGAAAAACAACTGCTTGAACGCATGGGTCTGGGTGGACATGATTGAGGGTGTGGACTGGAAACTACCACACCAATGCAACTACCAACAATTTTGAAATAGGTCTTGATCAAGGACACATGACAAAACCAGTGGAAATGTGCATCAGCCATGAGGGGGGGTTGCAGGGGGTGAAGGGGAAAGTAGGAGCATGAATCATGTAACCATGTTAAAAA
>NC_058130.1:104182045-104271399 GCF_016433145.1 Gracilinanus agilis
GTATTTTATATTGTCTAGGGTGATTTTAAATGGTGTTTCTCTTTCTACTTCTTGCTGCTCTAGTGTGTTGGAAATGTATAGAAATGCTGATGATTTATGTGCATTTATTTTGTATCCTGCAACTTTGCTAAAGTTGTTGATTATTTCTACAAGCTTCTTAGTTGATTCTCTAGGATTTTTTAAGTAGACCATCATATCATCTGCAAAGAGTGATAGCTTAGTCTCCTCCTTGCCTATTTTGATACCTTCAATTTCTTTTTCTTCTCTAATTGCAACTGCTAGTGTTTCTAGTACTATGTTGAATAATAGAGGTGATAATGGGCATCCTTGTTTTACTCCTGATCTAATTGGGAAGGCTTCTAATTCATCTCCATTGCATATGATGTTTGTTGATGGTTTAAGGTATATACTGTTTATTATTTTTAGGAAAGGTCCTTCTATTCCTATACTTTTCAGTATTTTCAATAGGAATGGATGCTGGATTTTGTCAAAGGCTTTTTCAGCATCTATTGAGATGATCATGTGATTTTTGTTTGTTAGACTGTTGATATGGTCAATTATGTGGATGGTTTTCCTAATGTTGAACCAACCTTGCATTCCTGGTATACGTCCCACCTGATCATGGTGGATGATCTTCTTAATTACTTGCTGGAGTCTCTTTGCTAATATTCTATTTAAGATTTTTGCATCTATGCTTATTAGGGAGGTTGGTCTGTAGTTTTCTTTCTCTGTTTTTGATCTACCTGGCTTTGGAATCTACCATATTTATGTCATAAAAGGAATTTGGTAGGATTCCTTCTTTGCTTATCATATCAAATAATTTGTATAGTATTGGGATTAGTTGCTCTTTGAATGTCTGATAGAATTCACTTGTGAATCCATCAGGCCCTGGCGATTTTTTCTTAGGGAGTTCTTTGATGGCTTGTTCAATTTCTTTTTCTGATATAGGATTATTTAGGTATTCTATTTCTTCTGCTGTTAATCTAGGCAGTTTATATTTTTGTAAATATTCATCCATATCTCCTAAATTGTTATATTTATTGCCATATAATTAGGCAAAATAGTTTTTAATGATTGCCTTAATTTCCCCTTCATTAGAGGTGAGGTCTCCCTTTTCATCTTTGATACTGTCAACTTAGTTTTCTTTTTTCCCTTTTTTATTAGATTGACCAGTACTTTGTCTATTTTATCTGTTTTTTCAAAGTACCAGGTTCTAGTCTTATTTATTAATTCAATAGTTCTTTTACTTTCGATTTTATTAATTTCTCCCTTGATTTTTAGTATTTCTAATTTAGTTTTCATTTGGGGATTTTTAATTTGCTCGCTTTCTAATTTTTTTGAGTTGCATGCTCAATTCATTAATCTCTGCCCTCCTTAATTTGTTAATATATGCACTCAAGGATATAAATTTCCCCCGAGTACTACGTTGGTTGCATCCCACAGATTTTGGTAGGATGTCTCATCATTGTCATTTTCTTCAATGAAATTGTTGATTGTTTCTATGATTCCTTCTTTGACAAATTGGTTTTGAAGAATCATATTATTTAATTTCCAATTAGTTTTTGATTTTCCTGTCCAAGTGCCCTTACTAATTATTATTTTTATTGCATTATGATCTGAGAAGGTTACATTTATTATTTCTGCTCTTTTGCATTTGTTTGCAATGATTCTGTGCCCTATAACATGGTCAATCTTTGTGAATGTGCCATGTGCAGCTGAAAAGAAGGTGTATTCCTTTTTGTCCCTATTTATTTTTCTCCACATATCAATTAAATCTAATTTTTCTAGGACTTCATTCACCTCTCTTACCTCTTTCTTATTTATTTTTTGGTTTGATTTATCTAGATCTGAAAGAGGAATATTTAGATCTCCCACTAGTATGGTTTTACTATCTATTTCCTTCTTGAGCTCTGCCAGTTTCTCCTTTATGAATTTGGGTGCTATGCCACTTGGTGCATACATATTGAGCAGTGTTATTTCCTCATTGTTTATACTGCCTTTAATCAGGATGTAATGACCTTCCCTGTCTTTTTAAATCATATCTATTTTTACTTTGGCTTTGTCAGAAATCATAATAGCCACTCCTGCCTTCTTTTTCTCATTTGATGCCCGAAAGATTTTGCTCAAGCCCTGAACCTTAAACTTGTGTATGTCTACCCGTCTCATATGTGTTTCTTGTAGACAACATATGGTAGGATTTTGGTTTCTAATCCACTCTGCTATTTGCTTCTGTTTTATGAGCATGCTCAAAGTTCGTGTGTGTTCTTTAGCTTTTTGGGGTCCTAAATCTTGCTGCTCTCAGGAACAGGCTCCGGAGCTGCCAGTGACTCGATGGGTGCCCCAAACTTGCTCTATTTATTTTTAGCTGGCTTTGGCGTTATATGTGGTGTGTGTGGAGGGGGTGTGGGTGGGGTGGTTGCTCAGCCCGCAATTTAGTGAGAGCTGTTTCACACCTTCATAGCATGGAAATGCCCCGATTCCATGTACCTTCCACACTGCACACTGTTGTGGGGTTCCTCCGTTCGTCTGGATTTGTTTTTATGTCCCCTTGAGGAGTCTTGTGTGTTTTTGGTCAGGAGAGCTTAAGAGCTGCTTTTTACTCTGCCACCATCTTAACCAGGAAAAAACCCCAAGGCACTTTTAAAAGAAATTGTTCCTCCTTTTGTCCTGCCCATATATATTGATTCAGATGGGGAAGTCATTTTACTGATTCAGTCTTATCTAAAATATATTCTTGTTTGAGGATAACTCCCAAATTCCATGTACCATATCACACCCAGAGCTCAGGCCAAGTTGAAAGGATGAACAGAGAACTTAAAACTATGACTGGCAAATTATATTCCAAGACACATTTAAAATGGCCTAAAATTCTTCCTCTGGTTCTATTTTATCTTAGAAGCAGGCCCAGAGGAAATTTACACATCTCACCAAATGAGATGCTTTTTGGACATCCCCCTCTATAGGATAAGCCTTTTTCTCCTGAAAAGAGGAGATACATCACTATTAGGAGGAGATACATCTATTGTTTCCTATATACAGGAATTATACCACAAACTGTGTGAACTCCATGAATCCAGAATTGTAGTACAAGCAGGACCAATAGATTTTTCACTTCATGACCTGAACCCAGGAGACAAGGTATATATAAAGAATTTCCAGTGCACTTGAGCAACTCAGCCTTCTTGAAAAGGTCTATTTCAAGTATTGTTAACCACTCCAACAGCTATAAAAATTGGAGAAAAGGACACTGGGATTCATTGCTCACATGTAAAAAGAGGACCTTCTATTGAAACTGATTGACTGTATCCTATTATAAGCATTAGAGATAATAGTCCAGAGGCAGCTGGGTAGCTCAGGGGATTTAGAGTCAGGCCTAGAGATGGGAGGTCCTAGGTTAAAATCCAGCCTCAGACAGTTCCCATCTATGTGACCCTGGTCAAGTCACTTGACCCCCATTGCCCACCCTTACCACTCTTCCACCTAGGAGCCAGTACACAGAAGTTAAGGGTTAAAAAAAAAGAGAGATAATATTCCATAGAAAAGTGGACACCATTTTGGGGAGCACATTGAATTCCTGAATTTTTATTTTGCTATCGACTTTTACTTTTCTAATAGAATATTTTATTTTTTCCTTTTCTTAAAATTTCTTATACTTAAAGTACATATAATCAATATTATTTTTGATTCTGCAGTAATATGCTTAAATATATTTGCTATAATATTAATGCATACCCACAATGCCCTAGAATATGGTAACCTGTCATTTATTGTGTAACATAGAAAGTGGCAGGGTGGAATTCCTGCAAGATA
This sequence comes from Gracilinanus agilis, assembly GCF_016433145.1. Taxonomy (NCBI): domain Eukaryota; kingdom Metazoa; phylum Chordata; class Mammalia; order Didelphimorphia; family Didelphidae; genus Gracilinanus; species Gracilinanus agilis. The sequence continues at coordinate 104,185,856 of NC_058130.1, forward strand.
CAGGGTCAAGCCTCACTCAGAATTCCAGGGGACGCCCCCTGGAGAACTCTGGGTGAGGGGACAGTTGTAAAGGAGTTAAACAGTAGATTCCTTGGGATCGAGGTGAACAGGACACTTTGCTTGCTGTTCCTGGTGTGGGGATTGCCTTTGTGGCCATAGTGGCCAAAGCCAATTTGGTTTCTCCTCAGGAGTTTGCTTGTCTAGTGGGATTAGACCTTTCTAGGAACAACATAATAGTTATTTAGTTATTTTAGATATTGGGAGTGATAATTACAGGCTTGAGGACAAGCTAGCTAAAGGTCTGCCACTCCCTCCTGGGGGAGGGAGGGGCAGTTTCTACCTAACAGTTCAGGGCTTCCCAGACCTTATCCAAATCCTTGATAACCCTTCCCTGCCTTCCCTTCCTTCTCTTATCAATACAAAACTTCATCTTTTAGTAGCTGTTCCTGGGTATTATTTGGGCATAATCACAGCTACCATAAAGCTTGGTTCCTTTCAGTTGCCAGCCAAAGAAGTCAGATCTTCATCTATCTCAGATAACAACAAGATATCTAGCTTCTCCTATTGTCCCCCAGTTGAACCTGTGGGGGATATAAGTTGAAAAAGTGAATATCATTAGAGATCTGCCTTGGTGAGCCTTGCCAGAACAACACCAGTCCTGCCTCCATTAACAATTGACTTCCACCTGCTTAGTGGGAGGGGTTTGAGTAACGAGTAACTACACCTCCCTACTCACTCTAGCCTGTGTGTGGGGGAGGAGTGAGTCCTACAGATCTCTAGCTTCAGGTCAATTCTTTAGCTTCCCAACATCTCTGTTATTATCAACATAACAATTGTTAAATATTATAAGATTATGATTAATGGTTCTGTCTGATTTCAGAAGAAGGGAATAACAGAGCCACCATACAGTGCAAGAAGCACAAACAAGGTCATGGAGACCAATCAAACCCATTGGGATTGATGAAAAACTGCACAGTGCCATGGAGCACAAGGCAAAAAAAAAAAAGACAATACCAATCCAAGTAGGATTGTTGAACTTTTATGCCAGTACTAAAGGACTTGAACCTTGTGTGAGACTTGAAGTTGCACAGCTTGACATATGAAAGTCATAGGACACTTCACACCACACTGCTAGTCAAGTACCAAAGGTTGGCCATCACTGTGGCTCCCCTATCCCTGAGAATGAAGGTAAATCACATCTGGGAACAACACTTCCCTTTTACATAAAAATCTAGTCCTTTTTTCTCTTATGATATGGCAACTTGCTGTAGTCTTGGCTGCCAATGAGTAAGTGCAATATTACTGCATTTTGTCCTACAGATTTATGGGACAGAATTTACTTTAATTAGACCCTAATACAAGGACCTGTTATGAATTTATTCTTGTTTAATCAGAAAATTTTACACACATAGTTTTTGATATTTTGATTCTTATTTTGAACTTTTATTTCTCCCAAAATTTAATTTTCTTATATTTTTTGTTTTTTCTTTTGATAATTGACTCATATACCCCATAATTCAATGATGTATTCTGAGACGATCTGAGTGTTGGTCAATGCCCTCTTCAGGGGGGATTATATTTTTATAAAAATCCAAGATTTAAAATTTTGTTTGAGAAAAATTTTTTGAAAAAGAAGTCTGTTAAAGCTTTGAAACCAGAAAATGGACAATTTGCCTGCAGAAACCTACACTAAATCAAGATGATCCAGAATGAACTTTGGAATGCAACTGATTGAATTTAAGGGGATTCAACATAATTATTTTGAATTGTAAACTCTTATGCCAAAGGGGATTGCCCCCTAATTGGCCTTTTGTCAATGCTCTCCCTCTCTTTCTATCTCTTATACTTACCTCTTATCTCTAACTATTGTAGTTAAATTTTTCGGGGCACAAGATCATTACATCATATGATCAATCGAGGAGATGAGTCTCCCAAATGATCACAGAGGGGATTGTGATGATGAGATTAAATCTACCTTGCCCATCTTTAGATTTAATCACCAAAGGTGAAAACATCTCCATTTAACCCACAACTTGGGTGGTCTGTAACCCATGTGTGTTAGAATGAGTGACACATCAGAATTTACTGACTGCCTCATGGGCAGTCCTAAGAAAAGCATCTGTTGTTATTGGACATGTAAACTAAGAGGAGGCCACTGGAAGTGACACAAAAGAGACTTCTTTAAAAAGAGACCTCATTCAGCTAGGCTTTCTCTTCTGTTTCATGAATGGGACCTGAAAGATGGCTTCTGGTTTGTGAATGGGATCTGAAAGAGTTCTTCTGGTTGATGATTGGGACTTGAAGGAGCTCTGAAGCTGGTGAGACTGTTCTTAGATCTTTCCTTTGGAATTCCATATGGTGAGTGTAAAGACTGAATCTTCCTGAACTTCTCTTAAGTAACTTCCCTTTCAAAGAGACTCTGTAACTTAAGCTTTTAGTTCATTTGCCTCTGGGTGCTTCGGCCCTCCAGGCCTCTGGCCCTTTGAGTTTCCTGCCTTGGGATCAAGGCCGAATTTCCCTTGGCTGAGGGCTAATTAGGCCTACCTGGATTAAACCAGGGGATTGGGGAAAATTAACTACTGTGTTAGATTACTTATCCCATCTTATCCTCTCTCTTATTTCCTTAGTTCTTCTTCCTCTTCTTATTTGTAAATAAATTTTCCATAAAATGCATTTTAACTTGAGGTTATTTTTTAATTTGTGGTTGATAATTGTTCAATCCCCTGGCAACCAAACCTTTTAATATTTACCAATCAAAACCTCTTTTTACCCATTACAGCAGGTATGGGTCAAGAGTCTTTGAGGTCAGCTTTGAGGGTCCCAGTGTCCTTAGACTCCTCAGGAATAAAGAGACCTTAATTCCCTTAGGTTGATAGTAGAAGCTGACAGGAACACACCAGGCTTTAGGGTATGGTTGTCCAAAGAAACCCTTTGGTCTGTCTCTTGATTGGTCACCGGGAGAGCTATCTGTCCTCTCACCCCCAGATCTCCCAACGAAAAGCTCCTCAATCCTGGTACTTCCTTCCCATGATGCCTTCCTTTACTCCAACTGTCAATCAGTGTCACTGAAGTTCAGCTTCACAACATTCTAAGCTCTTCTTAACCTATTCTGCCCCTACAATTTCCGATTTTTCTTGTTGTATGACTTTCCAAAAGTCACTCTGAAAAAAAAAAAACTTATCTAATATCATCATTGTTTTCTATTCCTAACTAATACCCCACCCCTAAAAAACCAAATTTCCCTAACTTTCCCTTCTATGCTAATTTGTTGGATTTATTTAATTGTTTTTAATGGATTCCTGTAAGGAAGATATTTAGGAGTAATATCTGTCCTTGAGGAATTAGTAAAAGAATCTACATTAGACTATCAAGTTATTAGAATGACCAATCAGTCAACTACTCCATGGAAGAAGAAAAACCAAATATAGACTCAGGAAGGAAAATGGAAAACAGTTGGGAGACAGGAAAGATGTATAAAATACATGCTATATTTTGTCATTAACCTACTCAGCAGATTTTAAGCTCTTTGGCAACAATTTTTAACATTTATATTTCTAAAACCTACTACTGTCCAAGAAATGTAGTTAATAAATTCAAGAAATATTTACTGAAATACTTGTGTTTGAGCTATCATGTCAAAATTTTCTTTTTTTTAAGATATTATATATATACATATATTTACATGTCATTATAATTAGAAAAAATAATTTACCTTCTGTCTTAGAAAGCTATATATTTTCAGTTCCAAGGCAGAAAGTGGTAAAGGTTAGACAATTGGGGTTAAGTAACTTGCCCAGTGCCATACAATGAGGAAATGTCTGAGGTCAAATTAGAACCAAGACCTCATGTTTCTAGGCTCTATCCACTTGAACTACCAAGCTTCCCTGCCAATATCATTTTTTATAATTGCTTTCTGACATTTGTCAATCTATGTTCTCTCCCTCCCTCCCAACCCTCCCATGCACTGAAGATAGTGTACAACAAATATGATGCAGATTGTGCATGTATTATCATACAATACATATTTTCATGTTCATCATGCTGTGAAAGAAGACACATCACTTACACATGTGAAAAATTCATGGAAGATATTAAGGCTTCCCTTTGCCTTCAGGCTTTAGTAATTCCTTCTAAGACAATGGATATCCTTTTTCATGCATCCCTTGGAGATATACTGGATCCTTGCATTGTTGATAATAGTTAATTAGTAACAGTTGATCATCATACATTATTGCTGTTTATGCTAATCTTTTCAAAAGCAAAACTAAAGTCAAGGCTCTTGACAATTTTTTTTTTGATTATGTGGGTAGAGCTGAATTGAGATATAAGTTCTACCAAGCTCCATTCCTCTGCCAGAACCAAGTTTTCCAATGCAGGTTTCTGGATATCATGTCTGGATCTTTGCTTACTGTTTAGCCTCCCTTAGAAAATACAGCTTGCTGACGGAAATCCTAAAGATCCCTCAGCTCCAAGCTTAATAATGCTACTTAGATTATCTTTGAAAGTCTCAATGAGATTGGGCTATTCTCAAATTGTCATCAAGAAAGAACAGCTCCATATGCAGCTTGCCTGGATAGGATCTTCCAATTATGAGATGCAATACTCATAAACTCAGTAGCACTAAAAAGAATGGCTGGCCTGCTGGGGAAGAAAGCAAAACATTACCCTGGATATAATTTGCTGAGGACACCCCAATGAGAGCAAGGTTAATGAGATTAGTCTTCAAGAATGAAAAAAAAAAAACAACTCCAAAGGCATAGGAGGTCACACAAATGCTTACAAGGAGAAATAGACTTATGCTTAGCTTTTTCTCCCCTTTATAGCCTCTTCCCATTCTTTTACTTCTCTTTTTCATTGTCTTCTATGAAGATAATTTCTACTATCTCTTTTCTGCCTATGATTTGAGTTAAATCTCCCTTGGGAGTCAGCAGGAAGATGACTTTTGTTTTTCTTAAATAGTTTAATCAAATTTTAAAATAAATTAATTTAAAAAATGAAAAAACTCTCAAACTACCTTCATGGCCAGTGATCCCTGAATTGTTCTATATAAACCATAAATCAAATCTCTATGCATTTATTAAGTACCCACTATATGAAAGGCACTCTGATGTCACAGAATGGGGGGAGGGAGATTACAAACTTAAATTTGTCCCTGCCCTTCGATCTAAAACAGTGGTTCCCAAACTTTTTTGGCCTGCTGCCTCCTTTCCAGAAAAAATATTACTTAGCGCCCCCTGTCACATACTGTCATCACCCCTTACAGTTATTCACAGCCCCCAAATGCACTTGTGGCCATCACTGCCCCCCTGGATCACTGCAGCACCCACAAGGGGGCAGTGGCACCCACTTTGGGAATCACTAATAACATGTACGTATATAAGTATATGCAAACTACACAAAAAACAAATGCCATGTATTTGATTGGTATGAAGAACTGGTGGGAGCATCAGGAAAGATGATGTTGAAATTAGGTCTTGAGCTGAACTTTGAAGGGAAAAAATGGGAATTTAACTGCATGAGACAAAATTTATGAGAAAACACATTCTAGAAATGGAACCAAGGCATGGAGATAGAAAGAAAATATCCTATATGAGGAAGAAAGAATCAGTTATTTTGGTGAACTTTACAGTACATGAAAGAGAATGATGCAGAAGAAATTTTGTTATTCAGGCAATTCCAAATAAATCAAAACCCCTTAGGGGGACTAGAGAACCTTTGGTAAGATTAGAAATATAATGCACATGTTCTTTAGGTGGTAGAAGTTCAGATTCTCAGTTGTAACATAAGCAAAGAATTTATTATGCATTATACTTTAGAAGAATTTCCAGGGAAACAAAGATTAATAAAATAATGCCTCCTTACTTCCTAAAAGTAATAATGTTCCTAGAAGTAATAATGAATTACTAGGATTTATTGAACAAGGGAATGACATGGTCAGGCTTATATTTTTAGAACGTAATTTTGGTGGTCATATGAGGGCTAGACTGAAGAAGAGAAAGACTAGAGTCAGTGTAGATTAAGGCTATGATGGTCTGAACTAAGGTGGTAGTGGCAATATAGGGAAAGAGACAGATGCTAGAAAGTACATTAGACATCATCAAGTCCAACTCCCTTGTTTTAAAATTGAGGGATCGAGAGAGAATATGTGACTTTCTCTGGTCCGTACATAAACTAAGTTTTAAAGATAAAACAAGTATAGTCATGTCACCAAGCAAGTCAACAAGTACCTACTAGGTGCCAATAATTGTGCTTTCCACTCTACCCTCCCCTCCATGTCCTAGCAGTAGATTGTAAGATCCTTGACATAAGGAGGCATTCTTTTATTAATCTTTGTCTCCTTGGAAATTCTTGTAAAGAGCATAATAAATTCTTTGCTCCTATCACAACTGAGTCCCCTGACTTCTACCACCTAAAGAATTGTACATTACATTTCTAATCTTACCAAAGGTTCTCTAGACCTTCTAAGGGGATTTGAGAGTATGGAGGCTCTCTGAAAATAACTCTAGCATTCATTAATGGTGTTTCCTCAATTTTAGGGTGCATAATCACAAATAAACAAATCCATTCCCCTTACATGTGGAAGGCATAATCTCTCTCCCCTGGCTCTCTGCCTCATAAAAAGGATCTTTTCAGAGGAGAAAAGGATTAGGTTTATGCTTCAGTTTATTTCAAATAGAGCATAGTCCCATTGCCACATCCAAACCCTTTCCTTCCTTCAGGGACCCTAGTTTCTCAAAGCTTCAGTGTTGGGCTGTGTGGATGTATCATGCTGTGTGCTATCCAGTTCACCATGATCTGAACTCTCAAATCACCTCCAGCATCTGAAACTGAGAACAAAAATGAATATTACCAAAGTCACTTCTAAGAATCCGGGTCAAAAAAGGAGTAGGGGAAATGAATTCCTTCCTCCTTTCTCTGGTTCATTTCATAGCATCCATCCTAGGTGCAGTAGACTAGAGGAACACAGCAGAAAGATTGAGGAGAAAAGAGCAAATGGCTCTGCTTCTCCAGTTTTAAAGATGTAGGCAACCAAACAAAGGAGGTTGTCCTTATCTACGTGGCAGGGGACACAGGAGCTTCATGTACATTGCAAATGGGACATGTTCTAAAGGCCTTTCAAAAGCATCTCTATGTTAGAACTAAGCATGATCAGAGAAGCTCAGGTTACATTAAAATGAACTAAACTGCCTTCATAAAGAATTCATGACCCAAGTAGGTGAGAAGAGTTTCCCATTTGGATATCCCGAGGCCTGGGATACTTCAGATTCCACATCTGTCTTCTTGTATGAACTTAGCCAAGTCTTTTAACTTGACTAAGTCAGTGTCCTCTACCCCAAACTATAAATAATTGTTTTGAGCTACAAAGCCCATTGGGATATATAGGGGAAGCATTTTGTAGACTAAAAAGATCCATAGGAATAGTAGAAATAATTTTTTAAAAAGCAAGGTAGTCTGTGGATATGCCCAGATCCCTTGGTCAGCATCTTTTAAAAAATAAGCATAACTTGACTTAATTTTTAATCCTTATTTCACTCAGTTCCTGGCCTGTGAAAGTATATTCATTCGGGTAACTCATTATAGTTAATTCTAGATTCTTAGATGAAGCCTGGTTATGTCCCCCAAGTAGAAAAAAAAAACATAAAATATCTCTGACAACTTTGAAGTGTTTTGTGCCTATGGAAGATTCTTGAAATGGAACTTTCTGGATATTTGCCAACAAATTTGCAGTGTAGTTGTAGCTTTATTATGCTAAAATTCTGCCTCAAGCATTTGTGTGGAGTTGAGAATAAACTCTGGGCAAAAACTCAGCCTTATTAAAAGAATCCACACGAATCTGTAAGTAGAGCACTTGGGACCTCAGTGAGGAAATGTACAGTAATGGAACTCCTCAGAAAACATAATTTTGAAGTAATTAGTTATGATGCTCCCTTCCTGCAATGTGCTTTCCCTGGACAAAAGGGAGAGCTGGTTTAAGATTAATTTTAAATTAGCAAACAATCAGACTGGCTCTGCAGGACAGTAAAAGACCAAATGACCTTCAAGACTTTATTCTATTAGTCTACACTGTGTTAACTAGAACAGTTTCATCTTAGCTTTGAATGGTTCATGCTAGCTAATGGTAGCCAGGCTGAAAGAAGTTAGCCAAGGATATGAAATTTCTATGACCCAAGAATTGCTGCCATTTGGGGGGGAGAGAAGAAAAAGAGAAGGGGAAAATGCCTCTGCTGAAAGTGAAAGAGTGAAAAAGTTCATCTTTAGAATTTAAGGCTTTTTGAAAAGGGAACCATATGAAAAAGGATGCTACTTAGGAGGGAAGGGAGTCCTAGTAGAGGACTAGTTGAAGAAAGCATGTCCAGAGAGATTACTGTTGATGCACTTTATATTATTTTCTCCCTTGGAACAAAACTCTGGTAGCCTTACCCTAGTCACACTATGATAAATATTTAAAGTACATACTATGTTCAAAACTGAGCTAGGCACTGGGAATACAAAGATTTGATGTTATATTTTTATGCATTTTCTAAAAGAATAGAGAAATTGGATTTGAATTTCACTTTCTGAGATTAGCTATCATGTTTCTTGTGTTTCCTTATCAATAACATTAGGACTATAACTAGCTGTAACTAGAATTATAAAAAAAGAAATGATTTCCTAAACTTCAAAACACTATAGATATGTGAGCTTTATACAATTTTCAATTAAAGTAACATTTGTTAAGCAGACTCAATAGGCAAACTTGGGGCAACAGTGGATAGAGTACAAAGTCTAGATTCAGGAAGACATGCTCCTGTGTTCAAATTTGGCCTCACAAATTTATTAACTGTGTGACCATGAACAAATGACTTAACACTATTTTCCTCAGTTTCCTCATCTGTTAAATGAGCTGGAGAAGGAAGTTGCAATTCACTAGAGAATCTTTGCTAAGTAAACCCCAAATGAGGTCACATATAGTCTGTCAGGACTGAAATGACTGAAGAAAAACCAAGAACAAACAACTGTATTACTTTCTAGGGATATAAGGATAATAATCAGCATAATTCCTGACTTCAAGGAGCTTTCATTTTATTAGAAGGCTCATGTACATATATGAGTATAATTCTATTAAGAATATGCTTAAAGGGCAGATCCAGGCAATGTTTTAAGAGATAGGATACACGGGGGGCAACTGGGTAGATCAGTGGATTGAGAGTCAGGCCTAGAGACAGGAGGTCCTAGGTTCAAACCCGGCCTCAGCCACTTCCCAGCTGTGTGACCCTGGACAAGTCACTTGACCCCCATTGCCCACCCTTACCATTCTTCTGGCTTGGAGCTAATACACAGTATTAACTCCAAGATGCAAGGTAAGGATTTAAAAAAAAAGAAATAGAGTACAAGAAAGATTACTTCTATCCAAAAGAAAGAGCTGAATTTCAAAAGATGTGGAGTGACGGTGGATGCAAAGACTGATACACAGTCAGAGAACAATGAGGGAATAGTTCAGTTTTGTTACAATGCTGAATACATGAAGGACATTAGTATAAAAATAAGGCTGGTAAAATAGGTTCTAACTAGATTCTTGGGAGCTTTATAGCTCCTCTTTTGATTTTAAATTTCTTGAAGGTAAGAACTATCATTTGTCTTTTTGTATCATTTGTTCTTAGCCCAGGGCCTGGTATGTACTATGTATTTAATAAATATTTATTTGTTGACTAATTATACAAAGTTTTATTTTATTATGTTTTGAATTAAAAGCCAGTGAAAGTTATTAGCAGGGAGTGACATATATATGCACATATGGAAAACTATATAGACTCCTTGTTTATGTGGAATAGTGCATACTAAGAGTCAGTGAGGAGTCAACAAACACTTTAAATACAGATAGAAAAAGGCAAAAACTTAAGAAACTAGGATCTTCACTATTTTGGGAAAAATACCAGCCCAAACTTCCTCTAATGACTAAAATAAAGAGCTCTAATTCATTCAAGTAGAGCTTGAGGTCAGAATGTAGAAATTTAATGCAACAAAATCACTGTCTACCAAATTGCGTCATAGTATAAGATAGAAATGATACAAAGACAAATACAAAAGACTTTCTCACATCAAGATGCTTTTTGGGATATAGCAAAATTTATGGGACACAGTCAAAGCAATATATAGGGTAAATTCATATCTCTAAACAGTTATATCAATAAAATAGCAAAAGAACAGATCAATGAATTAGGCACACTAAAACAAAAACCACAAAAAGATCTAGAAAAATTAAAAATAACAATTAAATACCAAATTGAAAATCCTGAAAATTGGAGATGAGTACAATTGAAAGTTAGAAAACTAAAGAGCTAATAAATAAAACGAGGAGCTAGTTTTGTGAGAAAATCAATAAACTGGATAAAATATTGGTTAATTTGATTAAAGAAAGAAAGAAAGAAGAAAACCAATTACAAGTGTCAAAAAATGGAAAGGGTGAATTTACCACCAATGAAAATAATTTAAATAAATTATTAGAATCTTCTTTTATCCAGTCATATACCAAAAAATCTAATAATTTAACTTAAATGGATAAATATAAGGAATAAAAATATAAATTATATAAATTAAGAGAAAAAGAATACTTAAATAAACTTATCTTAGAAAAAGAATTTGAAGAAACCATAAATGAACTTCCTAAGAAGTTTTTATTAATTATTGAATTCTTCCAGAAGTTTCAATCTTTGGGTTTGTCAAAAACTAATTTATTATGGTCATTTACTACTTTATTTTTAGTGCCTAATCTATTCTACTGGTCCCCCATTGTAGTTCTTAGCCAGTATGAGATTTATTTAATGATTGTTGCTTTATAATATAATTTAAGACCCATTAAATATCAGTATTATCTTCTGAGAAGATATCTGCATAAAGAAAGGGGACTAGAAATAAAAGTTGTAATTTTTTTCATACAATCTATAGGGAATGAAAGGGGAGAATATTAGTTCACACTCACCCTTTCCATAACCCATTTCTAACCAACTCTGAATTAAAACAAAACAAAATAAAGTTAGTTCAATAGTACATGTGTTTCCCATCTTTTATTATTTAAGATGATCTTCTCTAGTATGAATTTTACTTTGTCTTAAAATCTGTTTTACTTAAGTGTAAATCCCAAATATAATATTTTGGCTGGAATCATTTAACTGCTATAGGAATTACATGTTTCTTATTCTGTTCCAGGTGGCCATCTAAATTGTGAGTGAGATGAAAATTGAACTTGTAGTATAAATTACTATCCAACACTAAATCTAAGGACTTAAATCAGTATTCTAACATGAATGTAGAAACAATAATCAAGTAGAAAAAAATTTAAATCATACAGCTCTGAGTCAGAAGACAGAATTACATTTTGGATAATGAGATTTTTGACTATTTCTTTTTTAGTACAAACTATTTCATCTTCATTCTTATTTGATGGCATTTTTATGGCTCCAGGGAATCAGGCAATTAAAAGAGAAAAATTAGTGAAAGCAAATCCTGACCATTTACAATAAACTGTCTATACAAAAAAAGGAGAAAATATACAAGCAGCTAAATAAACTTCATCAAAAACCTAAAAAAAAGTGAGTTCTGGTGGTCCCTAGGTTTTGTTTGTAGACTACAGAATAAAATGACAACTGGAAATTATAAGAATCAAATCTATTGGACTATGTAACAAAGCATGTGGAATTAGTGGTCTTCACATTTATATTGACATACACTTAAGCCTTAAATTATATTTTTGCAATATCCTCTAGATCTTCTACTGTGCCATAATACTGTTAGGAAAATGAGGTAGATTGTGATATTTGAAAGTCTGCTGAATACACAGAAACCCAGAAATGCGTCTGATGCTTTGAGCTCTGATCTGTTCCATCAGTTATAAGGATTCTCAGAAGAACCCAAGAACCATTTATGAATGTAATGTGGGTACTATTAGGAGCAAGGAAGGGGCCTAGGCAGATGCTGATGATGGAATATGGGAGGGAGTCCCAAACCACAGCTGTATGTGAGTTAGATAACATTCCCACAGCAGCAGGGTCAGGCCTCCTTTAAGCCCAAGATTCTCTGCTACAGGCCCAGGGCTTGGAACCAATCCAGCTAGAAGTGTTTCCAGGAAGCAGATTGAAACTTCCTAAAACCTCAAATTGAAAATGAATAAACTGACTTGGAAAGGTTTGCTCAACTAAAGTTGTAATGTGGATCTGGCTGCTATTAATTGGATGGTTGATGGTAAGGTATGCAAGGCTCCCAGATTGTTTAGGCTTAAGGGCAACCAGGGTTTATTTGTAATTAAATAGAGGGAAGGTAAGGGTAAGTAGGTGGGAGAAGGAAACCCTAAGATCTTGCCTAAAACATTGGTGTTGATTAAACTTGAAGCACTGCTTGATATTCCCTAGGAGCAGAGTAGGAGAAAGCCTTGAGGGCAAATCCCAATCCTGTTGCTTGTTGCTGAGCCCAAAGGCTGGCAACCCCTGGGTCATTTGCTGCAGTTCTTGGTTGTAGCTGTTTCTCACTAATTGGTATGTAAGTATGTTGTCTGTGCCAAGGAAGTATTGAATATCTGGCAATCAATGGAATTAGTCCCTACCTACCTAACAGAAACTCACTTCCAAATCACCCTGCAGCCCAAAACCCTCCTTTCCTCCCTAACCCTCCAGATGAGTCAAAGAAGTGAAGCTCCCAGGGGTTTGAGGACCCCCTTTTATACCTTGTCCTTAACTGGAACCCTGGCATCCAGCCTGGGTGCTCTGCCAGGTTCTGTGTTCCAAAGTGGCAACTGCCAACTTGCATCCCCAGAAATATGGCTACTCATTTCAGCATATTACAGGAAGCACAAAGATTTTGGGGAGTGATTTTCCAAGAGAGTCAAATGACTACCTCCAATTTTTCATCTTTGACTATCAGGGATCCTATTAAAATTTCAGGGAACCTTCAGAATAAAATGTAACATCCTGTAAGAGGTAACCAGAAGCTAAGTAGAAAGAAAAAAAAGGGGGAGGGTATAAGGCACTGAAAAACAAAAACAAAAACAAAACAATACTTTTTCTTTGTAAAGTAGAAATAGTCCTGGATTTAGGGACTGAGTGAATCTCATATTTTTTCCTCAATGACTGTTTGGACTTGGGGAAGTCTTTTCCTTTCTTTGAGCCTCAGTCTCCCTATCTATAAAATAGGAACACCCTTTCACTCAAATATCTTATTTTATATATATATATATATATATATATATATATATATATATANGTGATTTTCCAAGAGAGTCAAATGACTACCTCCAATTTTTCATCTTTGACTATCAGGGATCCTATTAAAATTTCAGGGAACCTTCAGAATAAAATGTAACATCCTGTAAGAGGTAACCAGAAGCTAAGTAGAAAGAAAAAAAAGGGGGAGGGTATAAGGCACTGAAAAACAAAAACAAAAACAAAACAATACTTTTTCTTTGTAAAGTAGAAATAGTCCTGGATTTAGGGACTGAGTGAATCTCATATTTTTTCCTCAATGACTGTTTGGACTTGGGGAAGTCTTTTCCTTTCTTTGAGCCTCAGTCTCCCTATCTATAAAATAGGAACACCCTTTCACTCAAATATCTTATTTTCTATATATTTATATATATATATATATATGTCTTGCCCCTAGAATATAAATTTCTTAAGGGCAAAGAGTTTTGTTTATATCTTTATCTCCTATCACAGTGCTCAGCACTTAGTAGGTATTTAAAATACTTGTTAGTTAATTGATTATTGATTCATGGTATATCCAGCAGCATTCCCAGAGCTTTTCAATACACCTGAGCATTCTAACTAAAAGTGAACTAGAAATCTTTTTTTCTTTCTGACAATCAAAATGTAATATTTTAGAGTCTTAATAAATCTTAATAAATCATTTTCTCTAATTCATTTTTAGAATTTAATTCCTACTGAAGTGCTTTAGAATTAACAAGCTATCCCTGAATTTTTATTCATCTTTTTAAAGTATTATTTTTTGTCCCTTCCCCCTTACTCCTGCCTCGCTGCTCCATCTGGCCCCTTAGCACTCCATGCTTTGGCCACCCTCAGTGTCAAACCCGAAGCCCAAGCCACGGTCGATTTGTTCCAAAAGGAGTTATGCTCTCAGGTGGAGATCCTACTCAGAAGCTATTTCCCCAAGAAGATTTCAGAGCTGGATGACTTCTTGAAGGACCCATCTCTGAATGAGGCTGATTTCAGTCTCTTAAAGGCCCCTCTGGATATCCCAGTCCCTGGCCCAGCTAAAGAAAAAGAAAAGGAAGAACATCGGAAGCAAGAGGAGAAGGAGAAGGATGGAAAAAAAAAAGACAATGAAGATAAAGGTCCTCCTTGTGGGCCTTTAAGCTGCAATGAGAAGATTGTGGCTCTTCTGGCACAGATAAAGCCTGAAATCAAAGATGTCAAGGAATAGCTCAAACTGGTCTCCATGTGCCTGCAGCTTCAGGCTCCCTGAATTGAGGATGGAAACAACTTTGGAGTAGCTGTTCAGGAGAAGGTATTTGAGCTGATGACTGCACTCCAAACTAAGCTGGATGGCTTCCACACCCAGATCTCAAAGTATTTCTCAGAAAGGGGTGATGCAGTGGCTAAAGCAGCAAAGCAGCCACATGTGGGTGACTACTGACAGCTGGTTAATGAACTGGATGAAGCCCAATATGGAGAGACAAGACTGATGGTCATGGAGATCCAAAATACTTATACTGTGTTATATGACATCATCCTGAAGAATTTTGAGAAGATCAAGAAGCCCAGGGGACATACAAAGGGAATGATCTACTGAAAAACAGAGCCTGCCTCCCCTCTCCATCAATATGAAGGATATAGCATAAGATTCCACTCTTTCATTAGGATTATTTGTCTTGCCACAGTTCCATCTAGAACTTCCCATCTTATCCATGACTTGCCTTCTAGGCACCAATAAATTTTGCCATACCAAAAAAAAGTATTATTTTTAATGTGGAAACTATTGCAGTGTTTAGAAAGGGGCACTGCCTTCTTAAATATGTAAAGTTAGTTCAATAATTAATTATTCCTAGGACTATTAGAGGAGGTTTTAACCCCAGCATACAATGTGTTAACTAAATTGAAGATGCATTCAATAAAATCCTGGAGTGCATTAAAAGAGATAATTTGCTAGCTCATGGAAATACATATAAAAGTACTAATACTATCATTTTCCTTTAAATCCAGGACAAAATATACTATAATAGAAAAAATATTGTTTTCTCATGTCAGTGTTTTTCCTATTTTTGCATGATAATACGAGCATAACTCAGATCAAATTGCTTGCCAACTCCAAGAAGGATGACAGAGGGGAGGAAAGGAGACAATTTACATCATACAACTTCAGGAAACCTATCTGGAAATTTTTTATTATATGTAATTAATAAAATAAAATATCTCTTAAATTTAAAAATAAAGTTTCTAACAATTTGTGGACCTGACCATCAATAGTACAGAACCCTTTTGTTTGTTCTTTTATGTTTTTGTTTGTATTGAAGAGAATTTTATATATCTTCACTTAGCAAGAAAGCTGATAGAGTGGCAATGATACTGAAAAATATGGCAGATTAATTGAGCTCTAGGCCTACTTGTGTCACCCTAGTTATGTCACCTATCAGCCCTAAATCCATAGGTAAGTAATTAATCTGTTGTAAACCTTCCTTTTCAATGGATAGATGCAGAATACAACATTTACCTTTCTTTTGTTAAGAGAGTTTTTATTAATTTCTCCTTTTTTATATTTAAGAGGAAAAGGAGCAGGTTGTCAGTTAGAGACCCCCTGCTGTGCTGATTTTTAGTTACTGACAGAAGAGTGAGTCCGAGGGGAGTTAGTCAGTTGCAGAGAGTTGCAAAGGGCTTTTTGTCTCTGGGTCTCCTGGAGAGAGGGTGTACTGCTAGCACACTCTCTCTGGTTGGAGACAGAGAATTGAAAGTAAGACCTTAATAGCCTTGTTGATTACTAATAACTTAGGTAGATAAGGTAGATAGACAGTAGTTATCTTATTAGATAATCAGAATAGAGAGCAGATCAGGGCTTTGGCCTAGCAGAAGATACTGCCCTCTGAGGCAGATAGATTTAGGGTTTTTTAGAGAAATTGGGTTAGGATTGGGACCTGGGGTATACTTACAAGTTATTGTAAGATTACTTTCACTTTCCTCCTTCCTATTTCCTATCCGTATTTCCTAAAAATAAACTAAGTGTTTTGCCTTTAATAAACTGCTCAGTGGCGTTTGTTCAAACTCCTATCCCCCAATATTTTAACTCTTCCCACCTTTTAATGACTATTTTGAGTAAAAAAAAATTTTAGCCTGTTGAAACTTAGAACATGAGACAGGTGATTGCTAATCACCCAACACTCTCTAACTCTTCCAGATTTGTTTTTTTTTTAAAGTCTCAAAGGTGATGTATCATTTTATGGCCATGTCTCTTCCTATTTCTTGATGTCATTTCAGTCTTTAAACAACTCCACTGATCATGAATAGAAACAAAATTTAAATGTTAGATCAAAATATGCTAAAATTCAAAAGCAATAGATATATGTAGTATAGAGAGTTATATTCCATTCAATTCTCAGTTCCAGCTATTGCAAAGGAGTGTAAAAGGTAGGAAATTCAGGTTAAAGTTAAGTCTTCCACTCTTTTAAGGATGGGTATGGAATCTGGAAGTTCAATTCAGTATGTTCTGTTTTTCTGTTTCTAATTAAAAGACTAGTTTGTAGCTTTTATCCATTACATTTACCATGGAAACAAGAGAGTAACTCAGTGGATATGATGAAAGTTATTCCAGCAGTTCACATACAATAAACTTGGTGTTGAGTTATTCTGATTAGGTTGGCATGGGAATCACCACCTCTACAATTCCAGGATCTATTTTGTTTTACTCTGGCTTGGTAAGGCAGAAGAAAACCCAGGTCTTATAGCAGCTGGGAAAGAGAAAATCATAAAAGATGATCTACTATCTATAGCAATCCCAATCCCAATCTTTAACTCCCCTTAATTCAAAACTGTATACATCACTCTTGTATCTGGCAGCACGTACACAATCTACTCAATCCACAATAGTCTCTATTTGTCAACATGACATTAATGGCAGAGTTGTGCTGTTATATAGGGAAATTTTGACATAATGTGACAGAGAGTGTCTGAAGACTTGTCAAATTTGATAATCACTAACTACTTCTGAAAACTGATGGAGAAGTCAAAGGCACTGTTAGCAGGAACCAATAAATCATTCTAAGTAGCATACATAAAATCTTAGTCAAGAAACAGAAAACTCTAGAAGCACTGGGAGAATTTTTTTAAATCATTGTTTGAAATTGAAGGCATTTACTTCATTAGAAAAATGATCTGATTAAAACAATGATGTCTCTGAATAGGATTTTAACTTTTACATCATAGTTTTTTTAAAAATTTGAAAGAATGATGTTTAGCTTTTTCAGGGATAAAGTGGAAACAATTCCATTTAACTACAAAATGTATAAAATATTTGGAAGTCTACCTACAAAGGTGAACATAAGAACTATATTAATACCACTGCAAGCATTGTTTACAGAATACAAAAATCATCTAAATAATTGGAGAAATGTTAATTGCTCCATAAGGACACATCAACATAAAATCATAATACAAATAACTTGCCTAAGTAGTGATTAGTATTAGTAGTAAAATAAGCAATAATAGCTAGCATTTATATAGTGCCTATTATGTGCTAGGAACTCTACCAAGTGCTTTACAAATATTATCTCATTTAATACTCACAACAATCTTTGGATGCCTTAGTATACCAATTTTACAGTTGAAGAAACTGAGGGAAATAGAGATTAAATGACTATGAGTATTCAATCCATATCTCTACCTTGTTTTCTACTTTCCTATCAATGCAGAAAATTGAAGATAGGAGAGGGAAAAATGTTTAATAACCAAAAAAAATTAAAAATGTACATTTGCTTAGAAATTTTGTTTCTCCTTGAAAAGGAGGGTATGCCCTTCAATTGGAGAATGGCTGAACAAATTGTGGTATATGCTGGTGATGGAATACTATTACGCTCAAAGGAATAAAGAACTGGAGGAATTCCATGTGAACTGGAAAGATCTCCAGGAACTGATGCAGAACGAAAGGAGCAGAGCCAGAAGAACATTGTACACAGAGACTGATACACTGTGGTAAAATCGAATGTAATGGACTTCTGTACCAGCAGCAATGCAATGACACAGGACAGCTCTGAGAGATTTATGGAAAAGAACACTACCCACATTCAGAGGAAGGACTAGAAGAGGAAACATATAAGAAAAACAACTGCTTGAACCCATGGGTTGAGGTGGACGTGATTGGGGATGTAGACTCAAAACAACCACACCAATGCAACTAACAACAATTTGGAAATAGGTCTTGATCAAGGACACATGATAAAACCAGTGGAAATGTGCATCGACCATGGGTGGGGGGAGTGCGGGGGGTGAAGGGGAAAGTAGGAGCATGAATCATGTAACCATGTTAAAAACAAATATTAATAAATGTCTAAAAAAGAAATTTTGTTTCTCAAGATATAGCATATTATGATTCTGGTTAGATTATTCACAATTGTTGCACAAATCAAAGATTTGGTGCAAATTACAGAATATATATGTATTTTTTAACAAACATGGACTTAAAGCATAATTACAGCACATTATCTTATATAATATACATTATCTGTTCTATGGAAGGCTGGGACAAAGCTATTGACTTTCAGTCATTCATTTCCATTATTACCGGGTGTAGAGAAAACAAAACAAAAGCATATTTTAAATGCATTTCATCCAAATCATACCTTGTGGCATCAAGATGTCCCAGAAAATAAAATGGAACTAAGAAGCTTGCTCAGTTAGCAATCAAAGGGTTCTTTACATTGATCCTGACTATGGTGGAACCTGGAGAATTTTTTTTTTAAACCCTTAACTTGCATCTTAGAATCAATACTGCACTTTGGTTCCAAGGCAGAAGAGTAGTAAGGGTTAAGCAATGGGGGTCAAGTGACTTGCCCAGGGTCACACAACTAGGAAATGTCTGAGGCCAGATTTCAACTTAGGACTTCCCATCTCTAGGCCTGGCTCTCAATCCACTGAGCCACCTACCTAGCTGAACCTGAGAATTATATTTTGCTCATTTTAAGTATACCTCTACAACAATTAGAAATCACCTATCTTCCAAATTATATTCCTTCAATAATACTAAATAAATACTAACTAGTTATTCCTGTTGTCATTTGTTATTTTGCCCCATGATGGAGCTGTTGTAATTAATTTGATATTATATTAATTTATACTACATGTTTACAATTTATATAGGTACAATTATATCAGTACTGTATGGGATTTTGGGAGACACCCTGTTCGATGGATAAGTTTCAAAAAGACCCTAATACCATTGACCGGATTTAAGAAATACTAAACTTTCATCAATAATGCATATCAAAAATATATCCTAAGGTGGGTTACTTCATCAAAAGACTGAATTACAATTATTCCCACTTATTCATTTGACTTTGGTTTCAGAAAATAACATTTTATAACTCTTCCCCTGAATTCCTTCTCTCCTGTTTGGAGACTATCATGCTTTATGAACTGAGTTCACTAAATTAAACTTAAATACATCTATCACTACATTAAATGTTTCTAGCTTTATTTCCTTAAATATTGTTCTTTTCAATATGTAACAAGCATATTCTCATTCGGTCACTATTCTCATTTTCTAGGGATTTTTTTTTCTCTGTTTCAACCTGGCATTGACTCCTTCTGAAAGGAAAGGGGTTAATTATTTGGAGAATATATGACTATTCTTCTGGAAGTATCAATATTCTCATCTTGCCATCTGGAGATGACAAACCTTCTCTACCCTCTAGTTCTGAACTTTCTTTCTCACACGAAGAGCTTATCTTAGCTCACAAATTATTCACTAAACTGTTGAAGAAAAAGTATAATTTTTCTTTAAAAGTACATAAACTTTTTAAATACATTTTAATTCTTTGATTTTTATTGAATCATTTAATTGAGTAATGTTAATTTCTAAACGAGTCCCTTGGGATATGGGTTATAATCAAGTCTGTTGATTATAGAGAAGTATATATCAAGATACAACACATTTTTGGATGTGTTATTTCTGTGATTTTTAGGTGATCAAGGAAATGTGATATCAGCCTAATAGTGTAAAATTTAGTGTCAATTCTTTTGATCTAGTGGAAATTGCCTTATTAGAACTCTCTCTCTTCTCTTTTGATAATTCTTTTACTATTTTTGGCAAAATTCTTACCATTTTTTCTATCTGTGTTTGAATAGAACTTTTAATTTTATTATATTACTGAAAATCCAATAAGATTTATTTCCTTTAAAATCACCTTTATCAAGTTACTCTCATAGTTTAAAAAATACATTCACAACATTGTTTCCCCATATTAAATTTAACTGATATTCCTCATAAGCATCTTTTCCAGCTTCTACCTAATAGTTTATTCATTTATTTCAATTAAGTGTATGTTACAATTTAGTATATATATATATATATATATATATAACATTGCACTTACTATATTTTAACTTTGTTAAGGAAGGGAAATCAGGAAGACCTAAGTCCAACACCATCTGGCTCATAGAAACTGGACAACTTACTTACGTCTCTCTTATTGTCCCTACCAAACACTCTTTAGTTGTGAAGTCTGTATTGAATAAGGGATTTTCCTCATTGAGAGTTCGCCACATTAAGGAAATCATAAATATGAAAGGAAGAGGAGGAGGAGCTAAGGAAGAGGAAAGAATGAAGAAGGGGAGAAAAAGAGAAAGAGAAGAATGGAAAGAAGAAAGAAAGCAGGAAGGAAGGAAGGAAAGAAGGAGAAAGGAAGAGGAAAAAGGAGGGAGGGTGTGAGTATAAAAATATTATTTATGCCAATAAATAATCCAATAGGCTTTAGGGATAATTAGAGTCCATTTTTGAATGGTAACTATATAAAGGTAGACTTTTTAATGAGATGGAGAAAGGTTTTTAACATTTACTAAAAAATTGGAGCCTCAGTTCTCTTAATGACCATTTTTGATATTTTTCTTCCTTCCAAATATATATTTTAGGTTCTAGAGTAGAGTATTTTTTGATAAAACATTGTCATTTCCCCTTAATTCATGTTCAGTAAAGAGATTCTCCACTCAATTCTTTAAATGGTTTTTTTAAATAAAGAAAAAAATAAGAGAAAATCATAACGAAAGAAGTTACACAGTATATAACCCTGCTCTCAAATAATAATTTTGTGGTGTGTTTTGTTATCAATTCCCTGAGATCAAGATTATTCATTATGCTATAACCATCAGTACTTAAATGCCTTTTAACATGTGATTTACAGCATCATTGTCATTTTGTACAGTGGTATCTTGATTTTCCTTTCCTTTCTTCACCCTTTATCACACACACACACACACACACACACACACACACACACATACACACACACAAATCCCATGTTTCTCTAGTGGGCAGCTGGGTAGCTCAGTGAATTGAGATCCAGGCCTAGAGACAGGAGGTCCTGGGTTCAAATCTGGCCTCAGACACTTTCCAGCTGAGTGACCCTGGGCAAGTCACTTGACCCCCATTTCCTACCTTTACCACTCTTCTGCCTTGGAACCAATACACAGTATTGATTCCAAGATGGAAGGTAAGGGTTTAAAATAAATAATAATTTTTTTAAATCCCATGTTTCTCTTAATTCCTTAAAAACATTTTTATGATAAAATCACATTTCATGACATTCATGTACTAGACATTGTCCAACTTTT
Organism: Gracilinanus agilis; assembly: GCF_016433145.1. Lineage (NCBI taxonomy): Eukaryota > Metazoa > Chordata > Mammalia > Didelphimorphia > Didelphidae > Gracilinanus > Gracilinanus agilis. The sequence continues at coordinate 104,207,653 of NC_058130.1, forward strand.
CTTCAAACTTGTTATGTAGCAAGCTAAAAACAGAATAATACCTACTGCATCATTAAATTAAGTAATAGCAACAGGGATCAGAATATTGAATGATGAAAAGAAATGTAAAAGGAAGTCATGAGGGGATTTATGTAACAAACTATGGGAGCAAAGAAGTGAAAGCATCAAGTCAAGAAAAGATCTGAAGACAAGAGTTCTAACGATTTTTCTGTCTAATTATTTTGCATCCACCACATGTTAAATTGCTTTCTGGCTTTCAGGTAAGATCAAGTTTAGTGTCTCCATCAGTGATTGTTTTTCCTCTTATTTTAGCAGTGAAAATAGTAGGGGACTAAATAGTTTGGAAAAGAATACATGCTATCAGAGGGATTAACTAAGGTATTTGCAATTTGCTTTCCTGGCAATCATAGCACTGGGATTCAAATCAAATTAAGGTACAGTCATTCAAAGGAATTGATGACTCCCACAAAGACATTTAGGAGATGGGCTGAAAGATGATTTCTTTCCACTCCCAAATGCTATTTTTCCAGTTGAGAAGGAGGTCAGATTCAGAAGGGATCATCAAATTACAGCTGCTAATTGAATTTACTACTGCTTAATTAAATGCTTAAAGTAAATTTTCAATCAGGTATGAAAACTATAATTGCTAAATTCGGTTTGGAATGCTAATGCTAATCATGGGTCTGAGGTAAGATTAATCTCACCGACTTCAAACTGTGAGAGCTTTATCTGTTTGTGGCTTATGCTATTTAAAGTAGATTTTAAATATTTCCACTTTGATTATAATATCTTGACTTTCCCTGACCTAGGACGAAAATTGACCATTAATCTATTAGGTCAACATCATTCAATACAAATAAAAGTCTATAAAATTCCACTCAAAAGTTAAGCATTACTTCAAAGGAGAAATAGTGTCTAATGGCTTATTGAATTGTCTTGACTAGGCCCTCTCTATACAGAAAATCTTCATTATTTATTCAACTTTCATATTTTCCAACAATCAGTAAGTTATTAGTACAGATCAATTAGAATGATTTATTTTTGAAAGAGCATGGAAGAAGATGTGCATTATGCTAAGAAAGATGGATAGTATATCAGCAGGAGCTATGTAGAAGAAGAAAAGTCTCAGGGAAGTCACAATAGTCATGTGGAACTGCAAGGTAGAAAGTGCAATATAAATAAACACGTCATTACACATTTCCATGTTAGGACATTATTGCAAAAACAACTTTAATAACCTTTACTTATTTCAATATATCAAGGATCTGTAATTTCAAATTTAAGAACTCATAATTTTATCATAGTAAAGATACATAGATGTAGCAAATCTTTCATCTATCCATTGATATATAAATATAGAGATACATATAGAAATAGAGGGGCAGTTAGGTGGTGAAGTGGATAGAGGACTGACCCAACATGAAATCAGGAAGACCAAAATTCAAACCTGACTATGTGATCTGGGAAAATCATTTAACTCTGCTTTAGTTTCTTCCTCTGTAAAATGAACTGGAGAAGAAAATGGCAAACCATTCAAGTATCATTTGCCAAGAATATTCCAAACGGAGTCACAAAAAGTCAGACATGACTAAAATGACTAAACAGCAATATCAAAAATATAACGAGCCCAGAGAGTTTTTTCTCATATTGGCCTGAACCTATATTCTTTTATGTAGCTGCCCCAAATGTTAGCTGCCAGTTGTTGACTTCTTAATAATATTTATTTAATTAACATAAATGTTTAAAGGGACATTTACTTTGAAGCTATTTCAAGAACAAAAGTAGAAATATATCCTCCAATACATTTGAAATACTCTTCCCTTTATTATCTTAATCTCTGGGAATTGGTTCAGATTAACAAATCATCTGTACAATTGTTGAGTCCACAAATGTGACATTAAGGATAGATGAAACTTTTTGTCCCACCTATTACTGAAGTCTTTCCTTAAGATTACTTTTACTATCTTGATGCTTTGAAATTAAACCAGCATGTGACAAACCAGACAACCGAATCCATTCTTGGGCTATCTGATGGCTTGCTTTCCTGACCTTTCAAAATTCACAATGTTATAACTTTTAATCCCCTTTACCTAAAAAGAAAAAGCAATGCTGATCCCAATGAACTTGGTCCTATATTAATGAACTTTGTGTCAGTATTATACATGTTGAGGGCTCAAGAACAGTCCTATTAGAGCACTTGCTATTCTCTTGCCAATCAAGAAGGTAGACAAAAAGAAGGAAGAGGATCTTGTAATAGAGTGGCTTTTGCTGGAAGGGGTTACATAATGTCTAGGCATGCTCCAAAGACCATATAAAGATTTCATCCAGCCAGTATTATACATAGATTCATATTGCCTGGGCTTTGTGCCCAGGGCATCATTACACCTGTCACTTTCCAGAGGAGAAGGTGGGAAGACAGAGTTATCACCCATCCTTTGATCAGGAAGCTTCTGTTTTCTCTTAGGTATCTCCCTCTGCTCCTGACTAAAGGTGTTATCCCTTTCTCCTCCAGATTCTCCAATAATATTGTCCTTAGCTCTTGGCTAACTGTAATGGCTTGCTATTTCTACAGGCAGCCTAAGAGGTATGGCATAAGTTTTTCAGTGAATTACATATTTCCTATGAGTCATCCTTAGTTTTCTTTCAATGGCCCCACGTAATCTGGTTCTCTCAAAACAAATAAAACATTATCCCTATATTGTGATGAGATTATAATAAAGCTCCTCAATAATTAATATAGTATAATAAGTTGAGGAGGCTATAGAACCTGACCCATCCAACATGGTTGATGATGAGGCTAAATCTCATAAGAAAAACTCTAGCAGGAATAAATGTAATCATATAAATTGGAATAAAAAATCACCTTCATGAATTATAGTATGTTCAAACCATTATTCATTATAAGATTGTCTGAAAGTGATCTAGGAGCTTCATTTCCTTTCACTTTATTTTTTTAAACCTTTATCTTTCACCTTATCATCACTACTATTTTTTGGTTCCAAGGCAGAAAAGCAGTAAAAGACAGGCAATGGGAGTTAAGTGATTTGTCCAAGGCCATACAACTAGAAAGTGTCTTGAGGCCAGATTTGAATCCAAGATATCTCATCTCTAGGTCAGGTTCTCAATCCACTGAGCCACCTACTTCCTCCCTGCTCCTTATGTAGAGATGATTCATGGACCATAAGCTCAGTAAAATTCAGTAGTATATATGGCAGGTAAACAAATTAACAGTCGTATATGCTAAATGAAAAGAAGCATGACCTCTAACAATAATGAGGTTATTGGCCATTTTTTTTGTCCTGGTCAGAGAACTACTGAAATATTGCATAAAGTTTCAGTTGTCATATTGATGACATTAAGAGCACCCACAGAAGGGTAAGAAGAGTAGGTAAAAATCTTGAATCCATTTTCTTTAGAGATCACTTTAAGAAACTGGGCTCAAAAGCTTAAGCTAAGGGGGCAGCTGGGTAGCTCAGTGGATTGAGAGTCAGTCCTAGAGACAGGAGGTCCTAGGTTCAAATCCAGCCTCAGACACTTTCCAGCTGTGTGACCCTGGGCAAGTCACTTGACCCCCATTGCCTACCCTTACCAATCTTCCACCTATAAGACAATACACAGAAGTTAAGGGTTTTAAAAAAAATTTTAAAAATTAAAAAAAAAGCTTAAGCTAAATAATTAATGCTCTTTGACAAATTGACTTGTTTTAACTTAGAAAAAGTGAGGCTCATGGGGAAGGAGGGACATGAGAGTTGTATTTATTCGCTTCTGTTCTACTCATCAAATTCCCTTTATATTCTTATATATTATATCATATCATACAGTCTACTTTATACTGTATTGTTATATTAATCATATCACAAACATATAATATATTTCTTAATTTTAAAGGCGTCCAAGTCCAGCTATTTATTCATTTCCCTCAGAGCTCTCTTGATTCTCTTTAATTTCTTTATTCTGTTCCTATGTTAAGAACTTCGTTTCTCTTCTTCGTAATGATTTTAGCATCATTTTATGTGTTGTCTTCTCCATTATAATGTAAATTTCTTAAGGGCAGAGAACATCTTTTTTAAAATCTATTTGTATTCCTAAAGGTTAGGACTGTGTCTGGCACAAGCTATGTACTTAAGAAATTCTTTTTGACCTGTTGACTTCTCTTTGGCCTATGGGAAACAACTAATAGTTAGAATTTATAAATATATATACACTTAAAACAGTTAAAAGATTTTAATGATTAAAAGTCAAATAGACTGCATTAGATATCTCCAAACAGAGACTTAATGATTAAATCTGGCTAATAATAAGATAATGTTTGGGTAAAGAGTTGGACTAAATGGACTTTTGTATCTCTTCTAACTCTGAAACTCTGTGATTTTGTCATATGTGAAGTCTTATTAGCTTTTGGGCAGCTAAACCCCAATCCCTGTGTCTTTTTCAGATGAGCTAGTATCAATTCATCTCTCATCCTGTTCTTTTGCTATTGATGAGGTGTATTTCCTAAAATAAAAATAGGGCTTCACATTTATCCTGATTTAATTTTATCTTGTTGATTTGGACCTGCCATTCTATCCTGCTGGGATAATTTTAAATCTTTATTCTGTCATCCATCATATTAATTATCCTTCCCAAGATTTTGTCGCCTGAAAAATTGATTAGTTTGCTTTTAAGTCTTATTTAAACTGATGATAAAACCAAAACAAAACAAAAAATGACAACAACAAAAAATGGAATAGGATTGCTCCAAGGGCAGATCCCAGACACAGAGTACAACAAATATTTATTAAGTAGTTACTGCACATAGAGTGACACTGCAGTATAGTAGCTAGAAGGCTAAGCTTAGAGGTAGGAAGTTTTGGGTTCATTTCCTGTTTTTAAAACTTACTAGTTGTAGGACCATGGGTAAGTCACTTAACCTCTCATGTCCCAAGCAGCTGCCTAGTATTATAGTCTGGAGCCTAGTTGCTGATTGCATTCGTGGGAAGAATATTCATATCAAGAGCTACCCAGATAGGGGGAAGCTGGGTAGCTCACTCAGTGGATTGAAAGTCAGGCTTAGAGACAGGAAGTCCTAGGTTCAAAGCCGGCCTCAGACACTTCCCAGCTGTGTGACCCTGGACAAGTCACTTCACCCCCATTGCCCACCCTTACCACTCTTCCACCTATGAGCCAATACACAGAAGTTAAGGGTTTAAAAAAAAAAGAGCTACCCTGGTCAAGCTTCATCCTCCCCTAACAGTAACCATGTACAGGCCACTATGCTTGAGGCCGGGAAAAGAAGATAAAGATTACACAGAATTACTATCTTTAAGAAGGTTACTGTATGTAAAGGTATAAAGCACGAACACGGATAATTATAATACACGATATTGTCATTTGTGAGTTACAAATAAATAAATGTTTTGAAAGGTATGGGAATGGGAGGAGAGAAAATTCTTCTTGGAGGAGAAAGAATTGAGTTGGTCTTTAAAGTATAGAAAAAGACAAGGGGTAAGTCCTTACGACATATAGTATAGTCTAATCAAGTTATTATTAAAATCATATTCACATAAATTTGGGAAATCATCTTGTTTAAATATAAGGAAATTGATAATTATTGAGATTCAGTTACTAAGCCACAGTCACACAGTGTCAGAGGCAGGTTTTGAACCCATGTTTTCTGATTTCAAGTCTAATAGTCCTTTAACTAGACCATATCCTCTAAATAAATTATCAAAGTAGATACTGATTCATTCATCTATATTATTTGATTTCACTGTAAATTCAAATAAATGTGATATAAATTGCTATTTATTGTCTTTTTTATCTTGTCCAAAAAAGGTTTAATAAGCAATATATTCAAAAAGTTTTTTTAATTCAGAGTACAAAATTCATTCTAGCATATTAGCATAATTATTTTATTTTAGAAGTGAGGAAACTGAGGTCTTAGAAGTTAAATGGCTTTCCTAAGCTCAAAGAAGTATTAAGTGGTAGGATCCAAATTCAGATCCTTGTGTCCCAATTCTGCAACCAAAAATTTTTCTGTACCTCTTTTAAAGTTCATTCATTATCAATCAACAGAAGCATCAGAGAAGAAAACCCTTACAGTTGTATTTTTGACTAATTTAATTTCATTTTTAGACCTAGGCACTTAAATCTCAAGATTAACCTTAAACATCTGGAATGTAGGTGGGGAAAAAAAGTCAAAATAAATTTTGAGGAGAACATTAACAATGTAGACATGGTTTGGACTTATCACTTAAGAATATTTTACTTTATAATAGAGGGAAAAGCAAAAATAAAAATAAAATATTCAAGGATATGATGAGATAGCATTTAGTACAACAAATCTCAGAAAATACAGAATAATGAGGAGAAATGAAGTTACTGAAAAATAGATGTTACAATACAAGCAGGACCACAAATGGGACATGATGACTTATCTGAGAGAAGAAATTTGGTCATCAATTCTGGGTATTACACTATATCATGAGTAACAGAAAAAATGAACAATAGGGCCTGCCATACAAGCCAAATTTGTTGTCAATGACTTTCATTTCCCATTTCATTTCCTTATTGAGGAAAGTAACAAGGACTCTATTATCAGGAATAACTATGAGTGTCAAATAGCTGCTGATATGAAAGGCAACAGGGCCCACAATTTTACCTTTGATTACTTCTTTTGAGGTGTTCTTTATTTCACATTCACAAGCCAATGAGTCTTCTTTCTTGGTAGAATGGAAAGATTTTGGAACTTGGAATCAGGAGATAGGATTTGTTTGAATCCTGCATCAAGCAGACACCAGCTATTTAAACTTTTATTTTAAATATTCTCATCTATAAAATGGGGCTAATAACATTCAGCCTACTTGTATCTCTGGATTGTTAAGAGGAAAATACCTTAAAAACCTTAAAGTGATATAGAAAAATGAGTAAATTTTATAGACCCATTAGGGAAAGAGATAATTTCATTCTTTTGGAAGCTCAAATAAGTACATATATTCCCAACACACATGCGCTCACACACACACACACACACACACACATGTCTTTGAAAGCCTGTATGTGTCTGTTTATATGTGTGCAAGAGTTTATGTGTGCATATGTACACTTTACCTTAAGAAATTTAAGGCTAGAATAAACTTAACTGAAATCTCTCAGCTTTGATCTTTAATTTATTCCATTTATATTTTTATAGATTTATAGATCTATATACTTAATTATATAATTATCAATTATTAATGATAATTATTTTAATAATCTAATAAATGACTATAATTAATTATTAATTAAATATATATACTTTATATATTCATATTGAAAATATAAACATTCAAGCCTTAGCATCTAGATTCTGTACCTTCTCATAGTTAATAGTATTAAGGTTCAGAGTTTTTATATATATATATATATATGTTTTGTAATTGGATATTGCTTTCAGAACCCTAGCTGTAAGCTGTTGAAAATCAGCATGAATGGCACAAAAGCATTAATGCTAAATTTAACAAGCCTAGAGACTGGAGATCCCCTTGCTACATGTCAGAGTGAGACTTCAGTTCTATGTGTGTCTTTTCCCCTTATTCTTCACTGCTTATTAGACATTTTAGAAAGCAACCTCATTTAAATGGTCTTGACTATATATCTTTCTTCACCTAAGGGTGATTGGACAATCTCCCATTAGTGTTTCTTAGGTCCTTTCTTTAAGTTAATTGTTAGTTAATTTCAGCTAGGGAACTCGGGTGGTTTTCTTTTCTTTGAATAAAAATTTTATAAAGAGATCAGAGAGTCAGGTAGATTTTTTCTTCCAGTCCTCACACACACATGCAACTAAAGATATAAAGTATAGAATCATTTTAATTTGAAGTTTAATAGATGAACTCACTCAAAAAAAGGCAATGAAATTAATGGGATATTATTATCATTTCAGAGGTATGAAAATTTAATTTTTACAGAGGACATCATTTCCATTCATCTAGAAAATGGTAGAGTTACAACTAGAATCCAGATACTCTACTTCCAAATCGAGGTTCCCTACGTTATACAATGTTTCAGTTGACATAATTCTGCCCCCCCCATAATTTCTGGATTCATTCATATGCCCCAGAGAAATATTAAGATATCATGTTCTAATTCTTATAGATAGAAGGATTTTTAGTGTGTGGTAATTGGCCAAACTGATAATCATGTCCAGATATAATAATATTCTTTGAGTAGGCACAAAATTATCATAGACAATTGGAATTATACATGCATACAAAGTACAGAAATAATATCAAAGAAATCACATAGGACTCAATGTTTGAAATTAGGATCAAAGAGTCTAATGAATAGAGTTATGATTTTTTAAAATAAAATTCAGAGTAATTACTTTGCACATATGAACAAGATGGAAATATTTCCCTAAAGGAGGATAGGGATCACAGTCTCAATACATAGAATTAAGAAATCAATTGCCTTTCTTTTGTTTGACTGTTGTGGTATTTTATCATAGTGAGCACTCTGCCAGTCTAGATCATAGTTTCTCCAGAGCTTTTTATTCACTGTATGAGACTTGTTCATGTTTAATCACTAATAATAAAACAAAAATCTCATATATTTAAAGATAATTTGGAACTGTCACCTATGCTGAGTACAGGCTAAGATCTAGAAGTTGTCTGAGAGGCCAGAATATCACAAATGTCACAAATCCTATTCATTATATCTCATTACATTATTCACAGGAGACTATCACTTAGTTCTTAATTTAGAAATGATTCAGAGAGCTTTGGGAATTCAGTTCCCCAACCCAGAACAACTAAAGAGGATCAAATTGAATGACTAGTGGTGGAAAGATGCTACTAGATGCTGACAATCAACTGAAAGTAATGATAATTTCTAGGCTAATAGGGAATAAGGTAAAAGAAACTGTATTAAAAAAAATTAGAACAGACATAAAAAAGAAAATAATAATAATAATCTAGCCAATTTCACATATAAATATCCTTGTATTATCTAAAAGAACTATAATATAGCCTTGTGTGTTTAGCACAAATATATCATTATTAACAGCACTAGAATTTAATTCAGAAAATCAGTTTAATTTTAACACTGCAATTTGCTAAGCTTTGTAAACTTAAGCAAGTTATTTTATAGCATTAAAATAATTTTTTGAAAATATAAGATCTATCTAAGACCTTCCTGGCAGGACTGTTGTGACAAAATTATATTTATATAAGTATATTTTCTGATAATAATTTTATAGTTAATAACTATATAGAATGATTTAAATTTTGTAAGGCAATTTATCTATTTGAACTTTGAATATAAAATTAGAAAGTTTGGTATCAAAATGAATCATTATTACTATTTTGTATTGATAATAAGCTGTTGTGTAACTAAAAAATTAACTTATCATGAACTCCCTTTTTAGTGACCCCAGGTAAATAGAGTTTCTTTTACAGTTTAGATGTTTAAAATAATTTTTGAATCATCTTATTTTGGCCACTTTTTTTGGTTTATTATTTATTTACCTAAAGGGTCTTCTGAGGAAAAAGATTTGGAATACTTAAAATGTAATTCAACATCCTAGAAACCAGCTGTAGATATTAAAGAAGTTTTTAGTTTTTATACTCAATAATTTTTGTGAATAATATATTTCAATTTGCCAGTCTCAAATGAATCAGTTTTGGTTTGGTTGTTTTTCTTTCTAATCTTTCAAAATGATTAGTATGTACAGAAGATTAGAAAGTTAGACTATAAAAACTGACTCCAAAGTCAGCTACTGATGCTTATTAAGTCCTTGGCCTTGGAAAAGTCATTAAATCTGTCTCAAATTCAGTTCCTTCTTTTCTAAAATGGAGATAATAAAACATGTGGTACATGCCATGCAGTCTTACTCAGTGAATTACTTAGTAAACCTCACATGAGTTGATACACATAAAGTATTCTAGAAACTAAGAAGAAGCATTGACTTAGTAAGTATTGGACTTGTGTCCAGTATGTTCTGTATTTGAAATTGGCCTATAATACTAAGGGGGTAGAATTGGTTGTCACTTAACCAACTAGCCTTAGTTTCTCTATTAAAAGGGAAGAATTTGGGTAAAATGTGAAGGGCCAGAGTGGGGATACAGAAGTTTGCTGGATGCAAGAAAATGGAATGTGCAAGAGAGAAGCTTGGAACTCTCAGGGAGGGTTCAGAGGTGCTGGTCTGGCAGTTGGGGTGGGGGGGAGTGAGGAGGTTGTGGAGAAAGACAGCTTCTGAACTTAGCTCTCTCCCTAATCAAGTGTGAGATCTATCCAAATAGCCTACTTTCTGGTTCCTGTTAGAATTGTATGATTCCAGACATCAAATTGACATCGAGTAAACTCCCAAGAGAATACCAGTGGAATTGACTTGGACTTCTTAGTTACCTCTGTAGGGTCCCCCTACAGACTGGGTGACTAGGTCATTCCTTGCACCTGACTTCCAATCTAGTAACCGTTTCTGAACTTGTCTACAACAACTCACTGGATGGGCTTAAATTGGATTATTTAGACAGGAGATTGGGAATTAGGCAGAGAGTGAGATTAGGTCTAACCTTGTTGGACACTGAAGAGATCCATGAGCATCAGTGGGATCTGTGACAGGAATTTATTAAGTTAGGGAATTCCTAGCCCTTCTTCCTTATCCTAATCCTAATTATAAATGATAATAAACCTTTTTTTAAGAAGATCTAAAAGTCAGATTGCATTCTAAAGAGTCACAGGTCTGGGAGTGTCCATACTGCACTCTGTTACTAGGAAGAGTCAGTATCAACAACTTGAGTTTCACCTACTTAAATCACTGGTTAAAATACCATCTTTCACTATCTATATAAGAAGGGTAATAATATAATTAATAACCACACAAGGCTATTATGTGGCCAAATTGAGATAAGGTGTATGATGGGCCTTATAAAATGGAAACCACTATGCAGATGTTAGTTAGTATTTCCTGGCACTGAACAGGTGTCTAAAAGTTAATATGATAATTGAAGGATAAATAAAATCCTTACTTTTTATTACCTCTTGGCTTATGAAAAGTGAAATTATTTCAATGCTCAATTTGCCTAGGATAAATATAGTTCTATAAATAGAACTCAAATCTCTCAACAATTCATTCCAGTTTCAAAATTTCAAAAGATCGTGATGAAAAATGCTATCCAGCTCAAGATAGGAAACTAATGTAAGGTGTTCAAATTGAAGCATGTCTTTATCTTTCTTTTTCTTTTGTTTTCAGAATATTGATAATGTAGAAATTCATTTTGAGTGAATTCATATTTGTAATGAGTTTTATATTTCTAAGCTTCTCAGTGGTGGGGGAAAGGAGAAAATTTGGATTTAGAAATAAAATTAAATTGAATCTAAAATGCAAGCAGTCAGGGAGTGAAAACTCCACATCTCTCACAAACCTGGGTAACTATCGTGTTAGTCCATTGATCAGTCTTGACAACCCAGAAGATCATCCTTACAGGTAGAATATTTCCTAATGGGGAATAAAGAGTAGTTGTAGAATGAAGGTACAACAGGTGGTTCTTCTTTTCAGCCTGGAAAAATTACCTTTTGAAATAAATACCTAAGCTTGACCCTCTTTTAATGTTGAGCTTGGAGACACAAAGTCTTTTGAGAACATCTTTTTTTAATTTAATTTTTGTAGAACAGTAAAATCAAAGGATTTTTGAGCCTAGCTAGGCTAGGTGCGAGATGAAGATAAAGGGTCACAAAATTAATAACGAAAACTAATAGATTTCTTTCATGTATCCAATCTTTCCCATTTCTAAACTATTCTTTATATGAATGTTTCTGTACTTCAATTCAAGTAATCCAATTTTGCCAATGACATTTCTTCAAAAGCCAGTGGTTCTCTGTGGTCTACAGAATTAAATGTAAATTCTCTGTTATGACATATACAGTCCTCCACAATAAGTGCCACAATCCTTTTCAAGTCTCAGGATATCTATTTTTAAGAAAGTATAAAATATAGTTAAAATTACAAAAGTAAAAAAAGGTTAAATAGAAGATCAAGATGCCTCTAATTTAAACACTGGTAAAATGATCAATTTTAATGTTCACTTTCAAAAATTAAATTTCCACGCTAAATAAAACAACCTCCCCACTTCCTACTCCCAACTGCTCTTTTCTCCTTACAGTAGGAAATATTCTACCCTGAAGAAATTTTTTTTCTGATGTGTCAAGACTGGTCAATGATAGTTCCCTAACATGGTGAAGAAGGCAAAGGTTTGTGTCTGTGATTTCCTGCTTTCTAAATTATGGATCTTAAGGTAAACAAAGAAATGATTCTGTTGCTTGCTTGATCTATGTAGATGAACAATTCGTCTAATCTCTCTGTACCTCAGGTTCCTCATTGAAACAACCTAGATAAAGAATCTAGAATAAGAAGGAGATGTCAGAGGTCAGAAAATTCAATCCAATCCTAAAAAAGAATCATCTCTGAATCATTACAATAAATGCTAATCTAGCCATGATCTAATGACCTTTAGTGAAGTAGGACATAGTAATTACTGCTGCAGTCTATTTCATTTTAGGAAATTTCTAATAAATTAAAATTTGAGCAAGAATTTGTATTCGTACCATTTCTATATCCCACTTTTGAGGTCACAAAGAATAAGTCTAATCATATTTTCAGATGGTATCTATGTGCTAAATTTTCTTTTCTCTAAGATAAGCATCACCAATTCCTTCATTTTATAGAATATGGATTAGTCTCTATATCTCTCCACTCTCCTAGTCACCTTGCACTGGAAGGTTCTGAATTCTATCCTGCAGTGTGTCAACCAAAGGTGAACAAAATGTTCACATTGTGATCTAATTGGGGAAGAGTGAAACAAAACTGTCATCATTCCTTATTCTGTCTATAGTACCTCTTCAATAAAACCTAAGATCAATAATGATTTGGATCATTTCTTCATATGGTTTTATATATAGCTTTGATTTCTCCACCTAAAAACTGTGTTGAATGATAAGGAGGTTTTGGAAAAACATGGAAAGACCTACAGGAAATTAGGAAAAGTAAAATGAATAGAACCAAGAGAATATTATATACAGTAATGGAAATTTCATTTGAAAAATTACCTTTTTTTCAAATGTATGTCTAGGTGTATGTCTATCTCCAGAGAAAGAACTGATAAATAGAAACAAGTAAGACATAGTTTAATGCATAGGTATTACTCTTTGGCAAATGATGCCTTCCAAAATGGCAGTAGAGAAGAGAGGATGGAAATTAACTAGGTATTTTGTAATGAACAAACAAACATAAATTTGAATTTTAATGAACAAACAAACATAAATTTGAATTAAAGAAAAACTTAACATCTATTAGTATTTTTGCCTACTGAAGTTTTCTTTAATCCACTGAAACCTTCACATATTTCAGAGATCCTAATCTCAACTAATCTCCCCAGGGCTATTCTTTTTCTGTCAATTTTTGAAGTTAATTGAAGATAAAAGAGAGGCATCTTAGTGACTTCAGAGTCTAGAGGAGGATAATGTCTGAGCAATGTCTCACTTGAAGATGGAAAGCTTCCTCCATGACCCTATATGACCAGAGGGGTTATACTATGACTACGAGAGAGACTGTCAAGTGTTGCCAAGTTATCAACCCTAAGTTCACTTCCATTTCAAGAAGATTTTTTGGCTATTCTGAGTCCTTTGTGTCTTCAATATTTTATATGGGGTCAAGCAAATTCTATTTTCTACCTAATACATATTTATAACCTTAACTGCTTATATAGAAACTAGAATCCATTTGCTCTCTTTTAATAAAATGTAGATTTGAGCTATTTAGAGATTTCTGATATTAACTTTGTACATAGGTCAAAAAAATGAGGGGATAGCTGGGTAGCTCAGTGGATTGAGAACCAGGCCTAGAGACGGGAGGTCCTAGGTTCAAATCTGGCCTCAGACACTTCTAGCTGTGTGACCCTGGGCAAGTCACTTGACCTCCATTGCCTAGCCCTCACCATTCTTCCACCTAGGAACCAATACACAGTATTGACTCCAAGACAGAAGGTAAGGGTTAAAAAAAAAAAAAGAAAAGAAAATATGACTTTTTCAGTGAGGTCCCTTGAACACACCTGGTCCATGTGAACTCAGAGCTTGGGGTGTCATGGACCATATGCTACAACATGAAGGGCCCAAATATACCCTGTGGGGTTTTCTCACATTTCTGAAATGGTGTCATCACCCAGGTAAGTGCACTTCTGGTATTGCCCCACAATGGTAGAAGAACATTCTATAGTGCCTATTATACAAGGATAACATGTCCACAGCATCTCCCTTACCATTCTATTATAATATGTGGAACTAGATTACTTTAAAAAAAAACATGTTTTTGATGAAGCCATGATAGCTCTTATTATTTTTTAGTCATTAAAATTTTTATTTAATTAATTTAGAATATTTTTCCATGGTTACATGATTAATGTTCTTTCCCTCCTCTCCTTCCACACCTTCTGTAGCCAACACACAAATCTACTGGGTTTTACATGTGTCATTGATCAAGACCTATTTCCATATTATTAATATTTGCATTAGGGTGATCATTTAGAGTCTACATCCCCAATCATATCCTCATTGAACCATTTGATCAGGAAAATGTCTTTCTTCTGTGTTTCTGCTCCCACAGTTCTTTCTTTTTTTAATTATTTTTTTTTATTTTTAGAAAAATTTTCCATTCCACAGTTCTTTCTATGGATGTGGATAGTGTTCTTTCTCATAAGTCCCTCAGAATTGTCCTGGGTCATTGCATTGCTGCTAGCCCAGAAGTCCATTACATTCGATTTTGCCACAGTGTATCTGTCTCTGTGTATAATTTTCTGGTTCTGCTCCTTTCACTCTGCAATGATAGCTCTTATTAGTCACCCCCTTTTTCTAAATGTTTATAAATCATTTTTTACTAAGATTTCAGAATTTTGTTAGATATAAACATTAATCTCATTGGATATGGTTTGAATACTTTTTGTTGTTCAGTTGTAGTCAACTCTTTATGACTGCATTTAGGGTTTTCTTAGCAAAGAAAGTGGAGCAGTTTGCTATTTCTTTTTCCATCTCATTTTACAGTTGAGGAACTTAGACAAATCCAGTATTGTTATGTGACTTGCCTAAGGTCACACAGTAAGTAAGAGTCTAAGACTAGATTTGACCTGAAGAAGATGAGTCTTGCTGACTTCAGACCCAGAACTCAACCCACTGTTCCACCTAAATTCATTTGAATGCTTTAGTTTCATCAAATTTTCAAAAATGGGAACATTTGCCTATCTATCTCTTGTTATATAGAATCTCTCTCATCCTTCATAATATTTCAAAGACCACCATCAAGCTTTCAAGGAGTCACATGTACACTCTTTTAGTACTCTGGAATAGAGTGGGCCTAGGTCAGATGTTATGAACATATGAAACTTAACAAGATTCTTACTCTTTCTTCACTTACAGAATTTAGATACATGTTTCCTACTTTTATTTTTCTTTTACCAGAAGTAAAATGGAGATTCAACAGCTTTGTCTAATCTATTACCATCAATTTATCCACCCAGTGAGTTGAAAGACAAATCTGTAGCTTCCTTTAGACTCTATCTAAAAAGTCCTTTTTTCGGTATTGATAGCTTGGTATGATAATTCACATATCATCTGCCTCTGCTAATTTTAATTTTCAGATTTGGTAATCCTGAATATTTTATATAGGTTTTTAATTTTAAAAGATTAACACAAAATTTAATAGAAAAGCAAAACCGTGTCCCTGCTCTCAAGGAGCTCACAAACTAATGAAGCCAAAATGTGAACAATTCTGAACAAACTATATACAGAATAAATCAACAGATTTTATTTTTTTATTTTAATTATTTATGTAGTATATATTCATATACATAGTAATATATTATCATATAATATAATTAACAGAAGGAAATCATTAGAATTAAGGGAGATCTGGAAAGACTTCATGTAAAAAAATAAGGCTTTAGTTTAGACTTGAAGAAGGCCAGGGAAGCCCTCAGGCAGAAATAAGGAGAATTCTAGTCACAAGGGATAAATAGTAAAAACAAATCCTGAATATTTTTATAGGAACAAAGGTGTGCAGTAGTCAGTTCAAGCCAGTCTGTGAGAATGCATTGTTAAATTTTCAATGTAAGAATTTAAACCTCAAATATCAGCAGATTCTTCTAATCAAGACTTTATTGATTTATTCATCATTTAGACATAAAAAGTTGGAGAAATGCTAAATGTTAACTGTAGAGAAATATTTAAAATGCAGGTTAAATTTTAAAATGTGTCATGGGCATATTTTTTCCTTTGGAAACACTTATTCAACATTTACTAGAAGCTAATTATATGATCGGTGCTTTTATATTAATATTTAGATTTAAATCTTTAGGATTTTATCTTCTATTTCAGCTTCTTTTTAAAAAATAATATCCCATTATATTGAACTTATTCTCTGTCCTCTGTCTATATATGCCTCTATTCATTGCTATTATAAAATTCTTAAGTTGCTTCCGTGCCTTAAGCATTCTAAGTATCTTAGGTACTTCAAGTATTGAAGATATCTTGAATATCTTAATTATCACCTCCTTATTTTACAGTATTGCAAATGTAAAATCTACATGTGATTACTTACTAATTCAGCAGAGAGCAGGAGTGGGGGGAAGGGAGTGAATTTAAGATTCACATTTTTTTGAAAAATGTTGGAAACTTTTTTTACATGAAATTGGGGAAAATATATATTTTTAAATGATGGCAAAAAGATGGACATAATGTTAAAGAACTGTCTTGGAATAAATGTAATTAAATTTAAAAAAGGAATGTGTGGAATTGCTCTATTTCATTAAATATTCATTTATTGCCCTGTAGTATTATGCTCAGTTCTGGTGAATAGGTGATTTTTGTTTATAAGTCTCAATTCTTTGTCTTGTGGTATATCATATTAAATGCTTTCCACTCCTTTAATGTAGAAACTAACAGGTCATGTAATTCTTATTGTTGTTCCAGAATATCTGGATTTTTTCTTTCTCTTGTAATATTTTCCTCTTGATTTGGAAGTTCTGGAATTTGACTATAATAGTCTTGTGATTTTCACATTTAGTATTTCATTTAGGAGGGAATTTATAGATGATTTGAATTACTATTTTCCCCTATTGTTCAATAACATTAAGGAAATTTTCCCTGATAATTTTTTTCAATATGGTGTCCAGTTTCTTTTGTTTGAACATGACTCTCAGTAATCCAGTGGTTCTTAGATTATTTCTCCTCAGATCTATTTTCTAGGTCAGTTGTTTTTCCACTGAGAAAATTTAAACTTCTAGTTAGTTTTTCATTCTTTTGAAATTGCTTCATTATTCCCCACTGTATCATGAAATTGTTAACATCCATTTGTCCAATTTTAATTTTAGGATGCCACTTTCTTCTTTTAGATTTTCAAAGTCCTTTACTTGGGAGTTATTTTTCTGTGCATAATTGTATTCTTGGGAACCATTTGTTCTAAGCTATCAATATTTTTTCTATTTTTTTTCTAATTTTTCTTCTTATTTTCTCATTATTTTTCTACCCTTTTGCAGGGCTCTGACAGGGTTTCATTTCTGGCTTGATATCCTTTCACGTTTTCCTTTGAAGTTTCACATATTTTTGTATTGCTTTTTCTGCTGAGTTTCTCTTTTGTCAATCTCTTTTGTTGAGATATTTTTCTGGTGTCAGACTTTTTTCTCTTTCTTTTGCTCATTTTAGGATTATTTTTTCCTTGATTTTTTTCTATTTGCCGAAGTTTAGCCTTTGTTCTTGGAGTGGAGAGCATACTGTCATGCACTTGTGCTGTGCCTGGGGACATCACAGCTGTCTTGGTAGCCTGGTTGGTCTGTGCTGTGGAGTTTTTTAGTTGTTCAGTTTAACTGGTTGAATGTGAGTTCTCTGCAGTCCAGCTAAGATTAAACCTTATTGGTTTGACTTTCACCTATTGATGACTGTATTGGGTAATGCCTGGCCTGTTACAGTTGGATTTTGCAAGGCTATTTTACTCCCTCTGCTGTTTGTTTTGTATTGCTTTGGTTTCCACTCATCCTGCAAAGCAAGAAAGAGCCAGCTATTCTCTTTCTCCTAATGCTTGCATTATATTGTGTCAGAGTTCTGCTGAGGCTTATACTATGCTCTCTCCTTGTGCCCCAGTAAAATGAGTCCTTCTTGTAGTCTCTCTACATTGTTCTGGGCAGGAGCACTGCTTCATTCTTTCTTCTGTTGGTTCTTGCCACTCTAATATTTGTTACAAAGAATTTTGTTTGTCTTTTGTCATTCAAAAGATGATTTGTGAACTTCAAATGTTTCTTAATTCTCCATGTTGGTCTTACCTGTTGCTGCTGTAGCTGGTGCTACCATTACTGTTATTGTTTTGCATCTGCTTTCAAAATCTAAATTTTTCAAAAATTCACTGATATCATGTAATCTTCTCATATCATAATGCAATAAAAATAGTTATTAGTAAGAATACATGGAGAGGCAAACCAAAAACTAATTGGAAATTAAATAATATGATTCTCTAAAATATTTAGTGAAATAACAAATCACAGAAACAATTAATAATTTCATTGAAGACAATGACAATGATGAGACATCTTACCCAAACCTATGGGACGCAGCCAAAGCAGTTCTAAGGGGAAAATTTATATCACTGAGTGCATATATTAACAAATTAAGGAGGTCAGAGGTTAATGAATTGGGCATGCAACTTAAAAAACTAGAAAATGAACAAATTAAAAATCTTTAAGTGAAAACTGAATTAGAAATACTAAAACCCACAGGAGAAATTAATAAAATCGAAAGTAAAAGAACTATTGAATTAATAAATAAGACTAGAAGCTGGTATTTTGAAAAAAACAGATAAAATAGACAAAGTACTGGTTAATCTAATTAAAAAAGGAAAGAAGAAAACCAAATTAATAGTATCAAAGATGAAAAGGGAGACCTCACCTCTAATGAAGAGGAAATTAAGGCAATCATTAAAAACCATTTTGCCAATTATATAGCAATAAATATAGCAATCTAGGAGATATGGATGAATATTTACAAAAATATAAATTGCCTAGATTAACAGCAGAAGAAATAGAATACTTAAATAATCCAATATCAGAAAAAGAAATTGAACAGGCCATCAAAGAACTCCCTAAGAATAAAATCGCCAGGGCCTGATAGATTCACAAGTGAATTCTATCAAACATTCAAAGAACAATTAATCCCAATACTATACAAATTATTTTATATAATAAGCAAAGAAGTAGTCTTACCAAATTCCTTTTATGACACAAATATGGTACTGATTCCAAAGACAGGGAGATCAAAAACAGAGAAAGAAAACTATAGACCAATCTCCTTAATGAATATAGAAGCAAAAACCTTAAATAGAATACTACCAAAAAGACTCCAGCAAGTGATCAAGAGGGTTATTCATCATGATCAGGTGGGATTTATACCCAGAATGCAAGGATGGATCAACATTAGGAAAACCATCCACATAATTGTCCATATCAACAAGCAAACCAACAAAAACCACATGATTATCTCAATAGATGCTGAAAAAGCCTTTGACAAAATACAACACCCATTCCTACTGAAAACACGAGAAAGTATACAAATAGAAGGTCCTTTCCTAAAAATAATAAACAGTATATATCTTAAACCATCAACAAGCATCATATGCAATGGGCATAAATTAGAAATCTTTCCAATAAGATAAGGAGTGAAACAAGGATGCCAATTATCACCTCTATTATTTAACATTGTACTAGAAACACTAGCAGTAGCAATAATAGAATAAAAGAAAATTGAAGGTATTAAAATAGGCAATGAGGAGACTAAGCTCTCACTCTTTGCAGATGATATGATGGTTTACTTAAAAAATCCTAGAGAATCAAATAAAAAGCTAGTGGAAATAATCAACAACTTTAGCAAAGTTGCAGGATACAAAATAAATGCGCATAAATGATCAGGATTTCTATATATTTCCAACACATCACAGAAGCAAGAAGTAGAAAGAGAAACACCATTTAAAATCACCCTAGACAATATAAAATACTTAGGAATCTATCCTCCAAAACAAATACAGGAATTATAAGAACATATCTACAAAACATTTTCAAAGCAATTAAAACTAGATTTAAACATTTGGAAACACATTGAGTGCTCATGGGTAGGACAAGCTAAGATAATACAAATGACCATTCTACCCAAATTAATTCATTTATATAGTGCCATAGCTATCAAACTACCAAAAAACTTTTTACTGAATTAGAAAAAAACTATAATAAAGTTTATTTGGAAGAACAAAAGATCAAGAATATCAAGGAAAATAATGAAAAAAAACATGAAGGAAGATGGCTTAGCAGTACCAGATATTAAGCTATACTATAAAGCAGCAGTCATCAAAAGAATATGGTACTGGCTAAGAGATAGAAAGGAGGATCAGTGGAATAGACTTGGGGTAAATGACATCAGCAAGACAGTGTATGATAAACCCAAAGAGCCCAACTTTTGGAACAAAAATCCACTATTTGACAAAAACTGCTGGGAAAATTGGAAAACAATATGGGAGAGATTAGGTTTAGATCAACATCTCACACCCTACACCAAGATAAATTCAGAATGGGTGAAATACTTGAATATAAAGAAGGAAACTGTAAGTAAATTAAGCGAACACAGAATAATATACTTGTCAGATCTCTGGGAAAAGAAAGATTTTAAAACCAAGCAAGAGTTAGAAAAAATTACAAAATGTAAAATAAATAATATTGAATAAGTTTTTGTACAAAGAAAAACAATGCAACCAAAATCAGAAGGGAAACAACAAACTGGGAAAAAATCTTTATAACAAAAAATTCTGACAGAGGTCTAATTACTCAACTATACAAGGAACTAAATCAATTGTATAAAAAATCAAGCCATTCCCCAATTGATAAATGGGCAAGGAACATGAATAGGCAATTTTCAGATGAAGAAATCAAAAGTATCAATAAACACATGAGAAAGTGTTCTAAATCTCTAATAATTAGAGAAATGCAAATCAAAACAACTCTGAGGTACCACCTCATACCTAGCAGATTGGCTAAAATGATAGCAGGGGAGAGTAATGAATGTTGGAGGGGATGTGGCAAAATTGGGACATTAATGCATTGCTGGTGGAGTTGTGAACTGATCCAACCATTCTGAATGGCAATTTGGAACTATGCCCAAAGAGTGATAAAATAATGCCTGCCCTTTGTTCCACTCATACCATTGCTGGGTTTGTACCCCAAAGAGATCAAACAGACTTGTACAAAAATATTTATAGCTGCGATCTTTGTGGTGGCAAAAAACTGGAAAGCAAGGGTATGCCCTTCAATTGGGGAATGGCTGAACAAATTGTGGTATATGCTGGTGATGGAATACTATTGTGCTCAAAGGAATAATAAACTGGAGGAATTCCATGGGAACTGGAAAGACCTCTAGGAATTGAAGCAGAGTGAAAGGAGCAGAGCCAGAAGAACATTGTACACAGAGACTAATACACTCTGGTAAAATGTAATGGACGTCTGTACTAGCAGCAAAGAATGCTACCCACATTCAGAGGAAGAACTACATGAGTGGAAACACAGAAGAAAAACAATTCCTTGAACACTTGGGTTGATGAGGACATGATTAGGGATACAGATCTGAAAAGACCACACCAATGTAACTATCAATAATATGTAAATAAGTCTTGAGTGACCACACATGTTAAAACCAGTGGAAATAAGAGTTAGCTACGGTGGTGGGTGGTTTTGAGGGGGTGAAGGGTAAAGTAAAAACATGAATTATGTAACCATGGAAAATTTTTCTAAAAATAAAAAATTTTAAAAAGTTCACTGATATCTATAGCAATCTCTTTAATATCACAATTATCACAAATTTTTCTCACTCTTTGCAGTCATTGTTATTTATACTCTTCACATTTCTTGAGTTTCCCATACTTCTTGGGCTCATTTTTATTTTTTTTAAAAAATCTTAAAATTCTACTTATTTTTTTAATATTTTAATTAATTATCTCAAAATATAGGAAATATCTGAGGATATGATTACTTTATTTATATTTTTCTACATCAAATTACGAGATGGTACCTGATAAAAACTACTAAAATTCATTTTCTCCTAAAGTACCTATAATTTTCACTTTAGCAACCAGTTCCTCTTTTTTGGTGAGAATTAGGTTGAGAAAAGAGGTTCCCTTCATTATTCCATTTATATTTACAATATATTTCTCACCCAAATTCTGTCCAATACATTTTCCCATTATTGTTTCTGAAATTCCTTCCTGAAATAAAATGCTTTTTTAACACTTTGGAATTTATTTGTTCCTTTGAAATATAAAATATTCCAGGGATACAACCTGATTCTTAGTACAATTCCATGAAGTCTCAGCAATATCTATGATATTAAATAGCAAGTGTCCCCAAAATCCTAGTATATATTGATTTTTTTGCTATTAAAATATTAAAGAACATTGGGACCTTCTGTACAAGACTATAAAGATACACCCTGCTCTTTTGTCCAATTCCAATTTTTAAAGATGAAATTTCATCCATGACCTTTTGATCCTCCTCTTCCATTTGGTCCATTCTTATTTTCATGGTAGTCTTTCCTTCATCGCATTTTTTTGCCTCTTTTTCCACTTGACTAATTTTGCTTTTTAATATGTTGTTTTCTTTACCCCATTTTTCTTTAATGTTTTATCTAATTTTTGAATTCCTTTCTGAATTATTCCAGAGAATGAGCCCAATTCCCATTTTTGTTTTTCAGGTTTTGCTTGTAGTTCCTTAGATCCTATCATCCCTTGTTGGTTTTGCTCATTGCTCTATTTCCTAGTAGATGCTTTTAAAAGTCATGTTCTTTTTCTATTCACTAATTTTCTCAGCTTTTTGCTTTTGCCTATGGACTAAGCTTGCCCATTCTCTCTCCTCTACTGGTTTACTGGATTAATCTGCCCTGGACCTAAGTCTTCAATGTATCCAGCTGACAGGGCCCAAATGTGCCCAGCCAAAAGGACCTCTGGTCCGCCTGCCAGCTGTTTTCAAGACCCAGAACATCAAGGGATGGGTCTGAGGTGCTCCTCCATTGGCGTAGCCCCCATCCCAGGATTCCAAAGTTAGCCTACACCCAATCACAAAACCCAGAACAGTAGGTAGGTAGGTTGGGATAGGGAGTTGTCCAGCACTCTTATATGTGCAGTTTTGCTTCTGGTTCCCCCTTATCCCTTTAAAATCAGCTCTCTCTGACTTCTTTCAAGTTGTGTCCAGTGGGAGAGCCCCATGACTCTATTTTGCTCTTGGGTTTCTTGTCTTTTTGAAGTGTTTTTTAAAGATAGGTATAGAAGTATAGTCAGAATGGCTTTTGCTGGTACTAAGCTGCCATCTTCATATCATGTTCTCTTAAGGAACTACATCCAAGTAGGAGAAGACAAAATGGAAATGTCCCAGAGAAGAACAAACTATACATCCATAGTTGGAACAAGAGAGCTGATGCTGAGGCCAAAAACTGCATTGGAAGCAAAGTATCTTGATGAAATTTGGGGATTCAGACTCTTTCATTCTCTGTCTTAGCCATATTTTACAGCTCAATTTCATCTATAAATCAAATAATTGTCTATTATTTTTATCACTGTTCTGCTAGAATCAATCTATTCTATCATTACAGAGCATGATGAAGTAGCTACACATTGATCAAGGTGCTAATGACAATGGAGTTTGTAGAGAAGTAATTATAAAACCAATAACATTTTTCTAATGTAATCTACAATTTCATGTATTGTGTGCAGGGACACCATAGGAATATGAAACTTTCATTCACTAATCTCCTATCTCCTATCTCCTTATGATTATTGCCCTATTACATGCTTTATTCTGTTTTCCTGCTATCCTATGCTTGCTATACTTATTTTATAAACATTCCCAAACTGGGAATTTGATAAAATTATACCTTTTTACATACTCTTCCTGTCATAAGCTTGATTCTGAGAAAACAAAAAAGATTTAACCATAAATTCCTACGAGAGAAAATATAATCTACAACCCCAACTACATCATAAGTTTTAGTAATATTTCTTAAGATACAATGTGTTTTACATATATTATATTATTTAATATTAATTACAACTCTGAAAGTAAATGGGAATAGGTATCGATATCTCTATTTTTCAAGGGAGGAAATGGTCTTATGGAATCAGTGAATTAGTAATAGCTAATTGAACTGATATTTCTTGGATACTCTGAAATGAGGGATTTTCCCTCCTAGGGGAATAATCCTGTTATATTCTCAAAATAGGAATTTCATTATTTAAGATTATAATGCAATAGAAGTAGGATCTAACATGGAATCTTGTTCCAATTACTGAACATTATGGCACACCTGTGCTGATCACTATTAAAAAACTACATAACTAAAAATGATCAAGGGGAGAAGAAGGACTCCTTAATATGGATTATAATCTACAGTTACTGTAATATACTGTTCAATACTTTTATGCTCATTTGTCTCTGAAGAAGTGTTCATCGGTGTAATTAATATTCCTAATTGACTTTCTCCTATGTATCTGTGGTACTTCATACTATATCATACTGAAATATCTTATCTTTGTATCTAGGTCATTATTATATTGCCTTCTTTTCAGTTAATTGGCATCAGTTACTGGGATAAAGATTGTGCATAGGGACCTGAGCCTCTAGTTTACAGACAAAGCACTTGAAATATTAGATATAAGAAAATGAGACTTTAGGAAGTCTCAGACAATCCATATCTAACTGTCTTGAAATATTTTCATAAATTTACATACTAAAAAGTATGTCAAAATGGTGCAAAGGACTCGGGGAAAAAACTAACAAACAAAAAATACAATACTAACATAAACAGCAATATAGTAAATTGAATGTGATAATAAAATGTTTATATATATATATATATATATATATATATATTTGTATATTTCACATACATATATAGTACCTTGCCAAACACTACCAAGAAAACATCTGATAATCATACAGAAAAGTTGGCAACAATGTTTTAAAACACTGCCTATGGCACATATGCTAATGCTTCAATGATTGATAGGAGTCTCTCAAACCTTTTTCTATTATTACTTCCAAAGACTAGCTAGAGGAAAGATGGAAGGAAAATTTTAGTGAATTTATTTCTACATTTCACTATCTCCATCTTTCCATTTCTCTTTCTTTCTTTTTGTCACTCATCTCTTTGTCTCACTATTAATCTGTCTCCTCACTGTTTCTTGTATATCTTTTCTCTCCCCTGTGCCTCTTTTTTTCCTCTATATCTCCTTTCTCTTGATATATTTCTCCCTGTTTGTCTACCTCTTTCTGTCTCCATCTTCATATCTCTATCTGTCTCTCTCATTTGGGTGCTACAGGTAAAACATTTTTCCATCTCATTAAGACAGTGAATAAAGAATTCAGAGTAATAAATTAATATTTGATACAATTCTTTTTTGAATTCAATAGATCTATCTTTTTATAGAGTCCTATAGCCCTTCATAGTCAAAGTACCAAGTTATGATGCTAAATCATTGGAATAGAAGTAAATGTGAAATTTCTTTTTTGGGTATCTATCCTATCCCACAACCATTCATAAATTTCTTCTTTTTTTTGCATAGACCCATACAACTATCCAAACTTATGGTACCATACTAAAGGTTTGGACTCCTCAAAAGGGAAAAATAAACAACAATTAAAGAAAACATTTAGCATTTTCAACAGACTATGCCTTTCATATTGAACCTTCACTACCTGAATTACAGCAATAATGGAGGGAAAATTCCAATATTTACACTTCCCAATGCATAGCTACTCCAGATTTGTGGCTTATAGATGAGTTATTCTTTTCTCTCCTTGAGGCTAATGCAATGTAAGAAATATTTCTCCCAGGGTGAATTATGGAGTTATTGAGTATGTGAAGTCCTGCATCTCTACTCAAGAAGCTAATGCTGAAGAATTCTGAATACTGCTCCTGAATATTTTAGTATAAAATTGCCACCCACCATATATATTATTTGGTTCCCTTCTTCATGTCACACAGTTTTTCTTTTATTCTATTTTTCTTTCTCCTTTTTAAAATGGAATAATTTTCTAACAAAATATTTTCACTATAATAGCAAATGTATTAAGCAATATGTACACACACACATATATATATATACATGTACATATATATGTACACATATATGCATATACATGTGAAGTTGTAATCAGGTGACATGATTTTCAATTTTAAATTAATCATTTTATAAGCAGGAATATAGGTAAAATCAGCTGCCTCAAATGAGAAGTGAAGAAATTAGACTAGAGGGTCTACAGGTTCTCTTTCAGGTCTAAATTTATTTTCCAACCTGGTTGACTATTAGCCAAGGAATCTATTATTTACATTATATTATATCAAAGATAATCTAGGTTTCTGCTTCCATATACATGAAATATTCAGAAGAACATTGTTACCCATATTCTATGAAGATCAAACTTTAGAGTTGCTCTTTAATCTGTTTTCTTTGATCTGATTGATTTCTTCAATCTGTCGTCTATCCCATATTTTTTTTAATCCCATCTGGGGCATAAAATGGAATCTTTTTTCTCCTTGCTTGCATTTTATAGCTATTTTACATAAAGATAATTGAGTCCATAGTTACTTAATTTTTCAATATTTAAGGTTATTTTTAAAATATTTTTGTTAAATTATTGATTGTTTTGTTATTATGTGTGCTTCCTCAGCCTAAAATTGAATAGATCCTTATGAATAACACATACAAAATTATGAAGTCAAGTAATTGTTATTTTCTTATTTTTTTAAGTAATAAGCAACTTACTTAAATCTGAATCCATTAAATTAATTAGCTATTGGATCCATTGACTAGATCCATCTTGCTACTCAGTTATAGAGAATACAAATATGTAATTTGGATAATTTACAACTAAGCTATAAATATTAATATAACTAAAAGTTCTGTATTTACATTATATAGGTGAAAACATTTCTCAAATAGTAAGAGTAACAAGGAATATAAGTGATTATGCAATCTAATCCATAAATAAACAATAATACACATTCAGATATACCAGATGATTTAATAACCAAAGACTTCTGAAAATGTTCAAAGGAATGGACACTATGTATTATCAGGGATAATGCAGACCATTTCATTTCAGTATCATTCTTATTATTAGAAAGTTGCTTGTTTGCTTAGCAACATTAGTCCCAGTTTCCTTTTTTTTAAATTTTAGTCTTTGTTCCTAGGTTTATCTCTGAAGTTAATAAAAATTACTTTAATACTTCTTCCATAAGATAATTTTAAAATACTTAAAAATAGCTATCTCCTTTGAGTCATAATCTCCATAGGTTTTAAACAGTCTTTCACCCTTGAAATCACTTTGCATCACTTTGCAAAAAAGCCTTTTATTTACTTAGGTCTCTACATGTTAAGAAACATGCCTATCAAATATTAGTTTTTTGAAGGAAAGGATGATTTATTTTTTGTATTTCTTGGACTTAGTATAATTTTTGCACATAATAAATGTCTATTGATTGATCTGCTCTTTAACTTCATCTCTAATACGTGTTTAAATGAAAATGGCATCACCGTTTATCCTCATAGTCTAGACTTCCTTATGAGGCATTCAAGTGATCTTTGCTTATCACAAGAATATAGCTGATGTCTCCTTTGAAAATAGTAACTTCTCAAAGAAATGTATCTGAAATTTCAATTAATCTTTTCTCTCATCAGCAATCATCCCACAGGTGCAACTTTTTTATCATATTTACATAATACTTTACACATTTCTAGAATAATCAAGACATCAACTTAATTATGATTTAGATTTAAGGTGAATATAATTTATTTTTAAAGGGCACAAACTAAACTAGTAAAGTGGTAAAGATGAGCTTCTTCCTCTCATTCCTTGCTGACCAAGAAAATTTTAGAATTATAAACCTAAAAGGTAAGCTATAAGCAAGGTACTAATCTTTTAGAAGAGAATTTGTGGGCACCTCAACAAAGATGCTGTCATTAATACAATTTTTAAAATTATTTTATTTTTCTCCAATACATGTAAAAGTATTAATATATATATTTGAGTTCCAAATTCTATGCCTCACTCCCTTCTTCCCTCTCTTCCTTTCCTTCAACCTCAATGAAAAGCTAAGCAATTTGATAGAGGTTATGCATGTGCAGTCATGCAAAACATAATTCCATATTAGTCATGTTGTGAAGGAAAACATGTATAAAAAAGAAAAAGAATAAAAGTAAATGAAAGTATAGTTCAATAAACCTTCAGAATCCATACGTTCTTTCTTTGGAGGTAGATAGCATTTTCACTATGATTCCTTTAGAATATCTTATATCATTGCATGAATGTAAATAACAAAATCATGTAGAGTTGTTCATTGTATCATACTCATATTCATATGTACAATATTCCCCTAGTTTTGCTCATTTAACTTTACATTAACTCTTGCAAGTCTGTGTTCTTTAAAGAAGTTTACTTGTCATTTCCTAAAATATAATAGCATCCAACAAAATCATATACCATAACTTGTTCAACCATTCCCCAATTTATGTTCATCCCATCAATTTCTAATTCTTTACAACTACAAAAAGAGTTATTATGAATATTCCTATATATTTAAATCTTTTTTCTTTTAAAGTTTTTTTTTTCAGAAAAAATAAATAAAAATAAAATGATTTTTGAGAAAAAGATCTAGTAGTAATATACTGGGTCAAAGTGCATTTGAAATGGCTTGCAATGCAGATGGGTTAGGGCAACTTAAAGCAATTTTGAGGTACCACCTTATGCCTATTAGATTGGCTAATATGACAGAAAAGGAAAATAAATGCTGCTGGGGTTGATGAGAAAATTAGGACCCTAAGGCATGGCTGGTAGAATTATGAATGGAACCAACCATTCTGGAGAGCGATTTGGAACTATGACAAAAGAGCTTTAAAATTGTACAAACTTTTTGATCCAGTAATTGCTTTCTATAACAAAGAGATTTAAAAAAAAGACCTGTTTGTATAAAAATATTGAGAGCAGCTCTTTTTGGGTTGGTGAAAAAATAGAAGTAGGGGAAATTCATCAATTGGGGAATAGCTGAACAAATTATATTATTGTAATAGGATACTACTGTGCTATAAGAAAAGATGAAAAAGATGATTAAAGATCTACAAGAACTTATATAAAGTGAAGTGAAAGAAAGAGGAGAATATTGAACATATTAATGGCAATATTATATAATAAACATTTATACATGACTTAGCAATTCCTAGCAATATAATGATCTAAGAAAATGCTCAGGGTCTGATGGTGAAAAACTTCATCAACTTGCAGAAAAAGAAAATAAAATCTGAACACAGACTGAAACATACCATATTTCACTTTGTTTATTCTTTTTTTCTTTTGTTTGAATTCTCTTCCACAAAAGGACTAATATGGAAAGATATTTTCAATTTTTATATTTGTAAAATCAACATCAGGTTGCTTGCTGACTCAGGGAAGGGGATGGAAAGAAGGAAGGAAGACTTCAAATTTGCTCAAACTTTAAAAACGAAAGTTAAATTTTTTTATGTAATTGAGGGGAAAAAATGAAAGAATGATACTTATGGTGCAAGAGAGATTTAAGACGTTTTATGGCAATCAAAAGAAACAATGGAGAAAAACCAATTACATTCGTGCTAAGGAGGTGATAACTAATATGCTTAAGATATCTGAAATACTTATGATACTTAAGGTACTGGAGATACATGAGAACTATTAGGGCAATGAATAGGTGCTTATATAGACAGCGTTCAGAAAATGAGTTGAAAATTTTGGGTTAGTATAAAAAAAAGTGGAATACAGTGGAAAAAGAGAAATGAAAAGTTGGGGGTAAATTATCTCACATTAGAGATATATAAAAATACATTCAGTAAAAAGGAATATGGGAGGGTGGTAGGCAATATTTAAACCTTACTTTCCTCAGAATTAACACAAAGTGTGAATAACACCCAAATTCAGTTTTGTATAGAAAGCTATCTTACACAAAAAGGAAGTAACAAGGGGAAGGAGGAGGGTAAAAACAAAAGGGAGATGGAATTTGAGGAGGTGGGTAAACAGAAGCAAAAACATTTGTGAATAGGGAAAGACAGAAAGGAGAGAAATAGAATTATAAATGGGGGAAATAAGAGGGAAAGAAATCATATCAGTCATAACTGTATGTAATTGGGATGAACTCATCCATAAATAGCCAAGTGTATTAAAAGTCAGAATGCAACAATATGCCATCAATTTTATATCCTGTGATTGTGCTGAAGTTGGTAATTACTTCAACTATTTTAGTTGATTCTTTAGAATTCCTCAAATTTACTATCACATCATTTGAAAAAAATAATAGATTTTTTACTCATTGACTAATAAAAGTCTTTTAATTTATTTTTCTTGTCTTAGTGATATAGCTAGCATATCTACTACAATATTGAATACTAGTTGAAATGATGATGATTCAAAATACTTGCCACTTATACTGAGGAGATCTCCATTTACTCTTGTGCTTTCACATTCAGAAAATAAAGATATTCAGAAAATAAAGATAAATAAAGTTGTAGCAAAATGGCAGAATAAATAACAATAACTGATTTTAGGTTCTTTTCATCCCCTCATATTAAAAAATACAAATAAGCTAAAGGAATAGCAAAAACAAAAATTGTATAATCTCTTAGAGAAAACATTTACTGAAGAAATAAGAAAGAAAAAAATTCAGTATCTTGAATCATTTTAATAGGGTTAAAGAATCTGAAAGAAGGAAATCAGAAGGGAAAAATAATATAACAGCAAAATTAGCAAGAGCTCTAAAGGGAAAAGCATATTTAGAGTAAGAAGCAGAAAGATTAATATGCTCAATAAGGAAAGTAAATGAAGATATTGGACCTATAAAGGTGGAATTGGGAAAAATTAAGATTAAAGAGACACACATATGATATTACACTTTGAAACCATTTTTTTGAAATCTTAATAATGACCAATTCTCTGAAGAATATAACATTCCAGATGGAAGATAAAATAGATGAAGGAAAATAAATAAAGAGGAATCAGTGCAAAAAGCAGAAGATTGGAGATTTCTGTAAATGAAGATAATTGCTGGCTCAGGATAGATCTCAGTGAAACAATTTAACCATCATTTGGTGTCTTCAAAAAATGTAGAGACAAAGAATGCATTCCATATTTCAGAAAATCTTATAAGAAAATTTTCTAGCAACATTAAAAACAGTAGGAAGAGACAGTGATTGAAACCAGAGGATATCAATAGAAAAATGAAATTTACAAAATTCCAATGCATAGTCAGGAAAATGGTTTTATCATCAGTTCAACAAAAATTTAGTTTCTATCTGATATGCATATGATTCCATTTCAGAGAGAAGGGACACACACACACACACATACACACACACACACACACAGAGGCAAAAAAAAAAAAAAAAAAAAAGCTCTAAAATTCCCTATTCCTGGAGATGACAAAAGCATTCTTTTTTCTCAGTCACTCATGCTCACTACTTAGGTTTTATCCTCTACTCCTCATTCACCTTCACATATTCCATTAGTTGTCAAATCTTGAGTTCATATATTTAAAATATCTTTTATATTCATTCTCTTCCCTTCTGTCCCACAGTTTGCTATATGTTATTTCCCTTTCTCTGCTTCTCCTCTCTCCATGAACTATGTGTATATTTGTGGGAGAGTGTTTTGTAATTATTTCTCTTGATATGATGGCATATTAAATGAGCACAATTATTTCATAATTTGAGCATTCTTTGACATTACCATTCTTTAGGACTTGGACATAGACTGACATTTGTATAATCCAGTGTCCACTGTTGAGTTTTCCAAAATTCCTGACATATTGAGTGTGTGCCACTTTAATGGCATCATATTTTAGAATTTAAAATAGCACAGCAGGAATTCTTTCATCTTCATTACCCTTATTGTTAGCTTTGATTCCTATTTTTTTAATTTAATTTTTGTTATATTTTAAATTTCTGAGCTATCTCTGTCCCTCCCTAGCATGCTTTAAAGAAGACATGGTTTCTTGCACACATACACACACACATACATTTCTATATCATGCATACTTCTATTTATAAGTTCTTTCCTTGGAGGACATTCATTGTTATTCTTCAAACAATATTGCTGTTATTAAATATACTTTCTTGGCTCTCCTCATTTCACTTTTAATTATTCCATGCAAGTTTTTCCCTGTCTTTTTAAAATCAATCTGTTCATAATTTCATACCTTATAGAAGTATTCCAATACAATCATATACCAAAACTTCTTTAGCTATTAACCCCAATTGATGCACATTCACTCAGTTTCTAGTTCTTTACCAATACAAAGAGCTCCTGTAATTATTCTATCACATATAGGTTATTTTCCATTTTTTTCTGGGGAAACAGAACAATAAGAGTATTTCTAGGTCAAAGAGTATACAAGTTTTACAACTCAATAATACAAATCAATAATGATTTAAAGTATTTTTCATGATGATATATAGTTTTCATTTCTTCAGCCCAAAACTATCTAATCTTATCTGTTGGCCATGAATAAATTAGAGAATGATTCATAATCTTATAAATTATATATATGTATATATATATATTTATACATATGTATGCTATACATATATATTTTTTAAATTAAATTTTATCTGAGAAACTATCTATAAATCCCTTCTACTGAGTTTTCTTTTTTCCTTCTAATCTTGACTACACTGGTTTTATTTGCACAAAACTCTATGTATTTGTTCTTCCCTCTTTAAGCCAATTCTGATCAGAGTAATATTAAAATATTCCCCTCTCCACTTCCCCCATGTCTCCATACATTGAAAAAGTTTTTTTCATGCTTCTTTTATTTGAAATGATTTAACTCATTTTCTCTCTCCCTTCCTCAAAACGTATACTCTCTTACTTAGCATTCAAGTGATCTTTTTGTACCACTTAACAATATAGGTGATATCCACTTTGAATAATAGTGACTTCTCAAAGAAATAAATTTCAATATTTTTTCATTTATCAGCAAGCATCCCTCAGGTGCAACTTTTATCATGCTTATATAATGTTTTACACATTTCTATGATAATCAACAAATCACCTTTTTTTAATTTAAATTTGTGGTGAACATATATATTTTCTGATTCTCCTGAGCCTTGTGTTTTAATCCAATTTTCTCTTGAATTCTGGCATTTTCAACAATAATGCTTGAAAGTCCTCTATTTAATCGAAGGACTATTTCCTCCCCTGAAATAATATATTCTATTTTTCTGGGTGGATAATTCTTACTTATAGTTCTATTTCTTTCACCCTGTAGAATACCATATTTCAAACCCTCTACTCCTCTAATGTAAGCTGCTGTATATCCTGTTATTGTGACTGTGTTACCACAATATTTAAATTGTTTCTTTTTTGATGACCTTGACCTGGAAGTTCAGGTTTGAATATCAATTCAAAAGTAGAAAAGTTCAGGTTTGAATATCAATTCAAAAGTAGAAAAGTGTTAACAGCTAAGCAACTGGAGTTAAGATATTTGCCCAGGGTCACACATATGGGAAGTGAGTTTTTGCTATGATCAGTGAGTAGTCTTAACCTTTAATAGAGTGGTTCTATTAATCTTTTCCACACTTCATTTTGTACTATAAGGCCAAACTTCCTTTGGCCTAAATTTGATTAAATTTAATTTAAAAGATTTGGTACAAACAAAAGCAATACAACCAAAATTAGAAGGGAAGCAAAAATTGGGGGGAAAAAATCTTTATAACAAAAACCTCTGTCAAAGGTCTAATTACCCAAATTCATGAGGAGCTAAATGAATTGTACAAAAAAATCAAACAATTTCCCAATTGATAAATGGGCAAGGGATATTAATAGGCAATTTTCAGATAAAGAAATCCAAAACTATAAATAAGCACAATAAAAAGTGTTTTAAATCTCTTATAATTAGAGAAATGCAAATAGACATAACTCTGAGGTACCACTTCACATCTAACAGATTGGCTAAAATGACAGCAAATGAAAGTAATAAATGTTGGAGGGAATGTGGCAAAATTGGGACATTTATGCATTGCTGGTGGAGTTGTGAATTGATCCAACCATTCTGGAGAGCAATTTGGAACTATGCCAAAAGGGCACTAAAAGACTGCCTGCCCTTTGATCCAGCCATACCATTGCTGGGTTTGTACCCCAAAGAGATCATAGATAAAAAATGTATACAAAAATATTTAAAACAGCATGCTTTGTAGTGGCAAAAAAAAATGGAAAATGAGGGTATGCCCTTCAATTGGTGAATGGCTGAACAAATTGTGGTATCTGTTGGTGATGGAATACTATTGCGCTCAAAGGAATAAAGAACTGGAGGAATTCCATGTGAAGTGGAATGATCTCCAGGAATTGATGCAGAGTGAAAGGAGCAGACCCAGGAGAATGTTGTACACAGACAGATACACTATGGCACAGTTGAATATAATAGACTTCTGTACTAGGAGCAATGCAATGTTATCCAGGACAATTCTGAGGGACCTATGAGAAAGAACATTATCTACATCCAGAAGAACTGTCAGAATAGAAATTCAGAAGGAAAAAAACTGCTTGATCACATGGTTTGATGGAAATATGACTGGGGAAGTAGATTCTAAATGATCATCCTAGTGCAAATATTAATAATATGGAAATAGGTCTTGATCAATGATACATGTAAACCCCTGTGGAATTGCTCATTGATTATAGAAGGGGTGTGGGAGGACAGGAGGAAAAGAACATGAATCATGTAACCATAGAAAAATATTCTAAAATAATTAATTAAATAAATACACTTATTAAAAGGTATAAAAAAGAAAAAAAAGAAATTCTAGAATTTTAAATTTGACTTAAATTTCTATTAACAGCTTTATTATCTGAAATAGGAACAGAAATAGTAAACAGAAGAAAAAATAGGAAATGAGTGTTATCAGACTATTGATAACTGCCTTTAGTCATGTTATAACATATCAGCATACTTGGAAGACTCAAATCAACAAATACATTAAGTAAGGTAAATAATTTTGTCAAGCTAATACAATATGAAATAAATCTAAGAAACAGCTGCATTAAACAATTCAGGTAGAATAAAACTTGGCACAAATGTATAAAATTAATTTTATATTTGAAAAGTAATTGATAGAAATGACTGTAATATTCAAAAGAAAAAACTACTATGAAGAAACATTTTAAAGTTCTTATAATTACCAAGGATAAAGTAAATGAAAACTACAGCATATTTGAATGACTATATTATGCTTAGATTGAAAAAGAAATAAAAAATTAAAATTGAATTTTGTAATTTACTGTCAAAAAATATATTTGAGGTATGAGAGAAAATAGATAATCTGGATCATTGCTTATACATATGTGAAAAATTCTGATGTTAAAAACAACAACAAATCATATATTAAAAATTACACAAATGTTCCTCATACCTAACAAATCTACACAAACTTTAAGGGCATAAAAATAATGACAGGAAGAAAAAAAACATTAAACATCAGGTTGATATTCATAAAAACCTGTAATTTAGATAATCTGATAATTATTATTTCTAATTTCCAGATGAGAAAATTAAGATTCTGATGCAGCCACTTGCCCACAATAATACATATAATAAGTGTCTGAAGTATGTTTTAAAACTGAGTCTACATCCTACAAGTTGAAACCTTTTTAGCTATACGATGCTTTATTCATTTTCTCTCTTTGTTCATATAATTGAATGAGTGTCTTTGTAGTTAGAAATAATTTTTGTATATATATACACATATGTATATATTTCAAAGTGAAAGTATATAATCATCCTAACTCATCTTGTTAGAGTTTAATCCTAGAGTAGCAAAAGTAGCAATAAATGACAAATAAATATATTTTCTTCTTTGGCCAAACAAAGAGCCATGATTGTCAAATAAATTATGTTGTAAACATATTCTGATAGCCCAAAGTAACCTGCTGAGAATATTAATTTTTTTAAGACCAGCTACTGGGGGTAAAGTAAAGTTAAAGTATATTCACTTAATACTATAGTCTTAGTAAGGAAAGAATTATGCACCAGAAAAAAACACTGAAAGGAAATTAAAAGTAAAACAAAATACCTATGTGACTTTGAATATATCTCTTAAACTTATT
The DNA here is from genome assembly GCF_016433145.1 of Gracilinanus agilis. Classification (NCBI taxonomy): domain Eukaryota; kingdom Metazoa; phylum Chordata; class Mammalia; order Didelphimorphia; family Didelphidae; genus Gracilinanus; species Gracilinanus agilis. The sequence continues at coordinate 104,243,847 of NC_058130.1, forward strand.
GAGCCTCAGGTTTCTTACCTGAAAAATCAGCATATTAATGACTACAGTACCCATTTATGAAAATTGTTTTGAGGCCCACCTGAGAAAACATATGCAAAATCCTCCAAAAACTTATACATGATGTTTAAATATTTTATTCTTATTGTTGCTCTTATTATCACTAAGAATCAATTAATAAATAAAATTGAAGCACCTAATATGGGTCAAGCACTGTGCTAAACACTGGTGATATAAGATTCAGTATAATAATGTTCAAATGAAACATCTCTTTTGGCTTCCTCATTGACAGTATTCTTTTAGGAAATTAAATGGAAGTATTTTCAATGTCACAAAAGAGGAAAAGAGAGAAATTGTGTTAGGAACAGAGAACTAAAGATCTGGCATATATTTTAAGTATGCAAAGGTTTTCTAGTAGCTTTAAACCTGCTTATCTGCTTAATGTCCAAACTTGTAAAACTTTTAAATTGAAGAATAATGAAACAAGTAAAAATCAGTATTGGATACAGATAGGGAAATCAACTGAAGAGTTCCCTCATACAAATATTGGAAATCATCTACCCTGCATGAGAATGTAGTATTTATTTTGCAGTCCTTTAGCTGAAATTCCTGGGGAAATCAAGAGTGCTATTAAAAAAAGAAAAAAAGAGAGAACAAAGTCCCAAATTCTTAATAAAAAGATGATACAGGGTTATTGGTTAAATTGATCAAGGGACATGGAACACAGTTTAGGATGATTTAAATCAACTTCCTTGAGGTTTTGTAGGCACCAGGAGACTGCTATACTCTAAAAAGCCTAATCAATGATTTTAATGAATACTACCTCAATTTCAAACTTCTGCTGCTTCACTAAAAATTGATTAGCAAATTCTCAAATTATTACTTCATTAGCAAAAAGGATTACTTAAAAATATAATGGCCAATTTTAAACACAATTTATTAAGATCCTTCATAAAAATAAAATTAAAAAACCTTCAAAAGTCTTTAATCATTCTTTTGGTAATCAATTATTTCAATTCCATTTTATTTTTGCACCTTGAAAATTGGCGCTATATGGCACTCTGCTTGTATCCAACCCTTTAAAAATTAATCATTTTATGCAGAAAAACCCTAGCATATGAACTAGCCTCTGTGGTTATCATCACCAATATACCATCTGATTTATCTTACTGGATCTGATGATGAACTTTTCTTGCCACCTCCACACCACATTGGCTTTTGGCATATTTATATACAAAATGAGTTCATTTATCCAATAAGTATTTGCTGAATGCCTAACCTATGTGCAAGCTACATTAACAAGATGTAGGCAGTTCCTTCTTTCAACTGCAAACTGCTAGTATGAAATCATTAGGAAGATTTTTAAAAATTACTATCATTAGTATTTATGTTTCTAGACACTACAATGACTCACTGAAATGACAAATACCCTCAATCTAGGTTCCAAATTGATTTACTGTATTATATAAGATAATCCTCAAGATTTAAAATATGGATATCTATAGCTCTGTTCTCTCTTGCCTATGGAAACTTCTTTGATTGCTTTCAGCTTTTTATATTCATATTATAAATTCAATTAATGTTTATTTGGCTATATGATTTATTAGCTGTAATAACTTTTTAACAAAGAAACTCTCAAATATTGTATGAAACACTTCATTTGGTTGTTTCTCCCCTCAGTAAAGTGTTTCTTCCTATGTCCATAGGTCAGTCAAAGGAAATAATATATTGAATGGTTTTAAGATGCAGAATTCAGTTCCAGGGCTGGACTAGAATAATGAAAAGAATAAAATAGGACTAGTGTCACAGGTTGGAACATTTCTGGGTTTTCTCATGGGTCATTTCAGTACTTGGATAGCATTTTTGATTCTTCATGCAGCCCTACTACATACTCAGATTTACACATACTCTTTTCCATCTGATAGCTCTGACTCTAAATCTAATCTAATTTTATCACTCTATGCTTAGGGATGTACTATTGCCATAACAGAAGAAATAGCAGAAAGTTATTGACTTTACTAGTATTATTCCTTCCCTAGAAGTTCTCCATTTCAAGGACAAAAAGGTAAAACCTAGAAGGATCTCTTTTTGGTTCTTGATTTACAGAACTTAGACATGGTCCCATCCACATTACTATGAAAAGAAGTCTATTTCTTAATGGAAAATAGGAGAAGCAATGAATTAACCAGTCTTATAACTGATTATATCTGCTATTTTCCTCACTATACTGATCTTGAATTCAACTTTGCCTGAAGTGAGTGTAGGTTTCTATTTAAGGGATGAGAGAAAGAGACAATTAGAGACTCTAATCTGAAGGAGAGATGGGGCATGGTACATGCTCAGTACTTATCTCACTGCTTACTCTTTTAAATCACCACAATCATCTCCCAGGCACAGGGAGAAAATGATAGTACTTCAAAGAGACAAAAAAAAATATTTGGACAACATTTATAAGGATAGAAAAAGACATTTCTTTAGCACATAGTAAAATGGATAGACTAGATTCTGAGTCAAGAAGACATGGATTAAAAACCCATCTTTGAAGCATAATGGATGTGTAACCATTGCTCATTTTTTTGCCTGCTCAGAGCTCTAGGTAACTTCATAAACCTAAATTTTAGACAATATCTACTTGTACTTGTAAGGAAATTTCTCCATCTGATATTCCCTATTCCATGAAATCACAGGTCTAATTAAAAAAAATTAAAAACTCTTTCCAACATTTTTGAACTTTACATACTCACTAGGAAGCAAAGACTAAGGATATTACCTTCATTTGAATTGTAAGGAAACTGGAAAACTTTATTCTGGTCACAGAAGCAGGATTTGAATTAAGTCTTCACAACACAAAGTCCAATGCGCTTTATCAGGTTTACCCATGCAAACTGAATCATAGGAACAGCTTTGAGTATTTCCAAAATAAATATATACAACATAATATTTCTGGATCACATCAAGAAGTTAACTTCTTCATACAAAGGATTAAAATCTCTATTTTCACCTTTAAAATTGATTCAATCACAACAGCAAAAAAATCTATCATTATAACCATGGGCAAAGAACACTGATAAGCTATGTAGAAAATGAAGTTAGGTAAAACACAGTTCTTCCTTTCATTGATGTTTATAACAACAAAAGTTTAAGCAATAGTGATATATAATACAGTATAATGATAATTAGGATGTGAGCCCTCTAATCTAGGAGTAATTGGATTATATGAGTTTCCTGACTCATTACTTTCAACACATTCTATTTAGAGTTTATGAAACAATCACCTTATTGCTCACTGAGCCATAAAGAATCACCCACTTAACAGACATTAAGAAAATAAATTGTTTTTATTTTATTTTAAATAAATATATTTTGCCTCATATATTTTCCACTGGAAAGATAATGCTATCTTTAGAATTAGAGGAAAGAGGAAAGAGGTGCATTCTGTAGCCATTCACACATGGCAATTTGAGCATTTACTTCTCTCTGCAAAACTGAGCCTTGAACTCAGGACCCTGAAGATGTCTCTTTTGTTTGTGCTTACTTCCCTGTGTTTTGGTGACTAAGTAGCAATCTTGAAATTGATGTTCTCAGCCTTTGTGACAAACCTATGATTTCAACAGGTTGGAAACTCATGGGTCCCTCACTTAATGGAGAGACAGAGAGAGAGAGACACATACAGCAGACAGAGAGAGAGACAGACAGAGACAAAGAAAATTTTTTCAAGTGTCTATTATGTTACAGGCACTATGCTAGAAACTACATAATGCAGAGTCAAATGAAATGATTTACCAGCATGCCTTTCATAACAAAGCTTCTTAACTTTTTAATGCATGTCGTGGACACTCTTGCATGTCTGGTGAAGTCTATAAACCCCTTCTCAGGTAATGTTTTTGAGTACATAAAATATAAAAAAAATAAAGCATAGATTTTCAAAGGAAAAAAAGTTTTGAAAAAATAAAAAATATAATTCCCCACCATTCAGGTTCTTAGATCTTCTGAAATCTATACATTAGCACATTCAAGATTGTCATCTCAAGATTGAAAATCTCTGTTCTAGATATTTCATCATTTAGTATTTTATTCAATGCCTTTGATTGCCTTAATTAAAATACCTAAGTATTCTGGAATTATATTAATGGTGGTGATGAGGGGATCCTAGTTTTTTACACTGGAGTTCTGGGAGTTAAAGATTGGATTTTAAAGACTGCAGAATCTCAGATTCAAGAGACTTCCTGTTCCATTTGGTTCAACATCTTTTGTAGAAGATGTTGAATAACAAGCTAAGAAATCTGAGCTTTATTCATTGGACAATAGGGAGACATCAGATATTATTGAACAAAGGAGTGATGGGAGGAGACCTAAACTTAAGAAAGATTTATTTGTCTGCACAAATTGAAGAATGGATTAGAAGGAAGAAAATGGATGTGGGAAGATCTTTAGAGAGCTATTACAATAGTCCAGGTGGAAAGAGGCAGTGAGGGCTGGTATTAGATTAGTCACAGTAAAAGTGGAAGGGAGGTCAATATCACAGCTCTTGATAACTGAATAGAAATTAGAAGTGAAGAAGAAAGAATAATTAGTTAAAACAAAGTTTTAGGAATAGGAGACTACCTAAATGATGTTGCCAGTGACAAAATGCTAAAATCAGAAGGAAGAACAGGTTTTTGAGGAAAAGATTATAGCTCAATTTGGAACAATATTTTCCATTGTCCCATAATGATAATACTGTCTTTATGCTGCATAGAAAAGGGGATGGGGGAATGACATCAGGTACATGATTACATCTCAATTATACTTTATGTTCTACATAATCAAATGCCATCTGGTCGATATTTATGTCACTGAGACAAATGATTAGTGTTTAACAATGTAGAGAAAAATTCAGCCACCAGAATCAGAAATGTGAAGCTAGATCCAAACTACTCTCTGAACTTCCTCCAGGGAAATCATTCCCAACTTCCATTTGCTGTAGAGGAATTGTTTAATAATATCCACCATTTGTGTGTGTGTGTGTGTGTGTGTGTGTGTGTGTGTGTGTGTGTAATATATTATATATGTTTGGAAAGCACTTTCTACCACTATCTTCTAATAGTAGACATCTAAAGTAGCTACTAAAAATAATTATTCCCATTTTATGGATAAGAAAATTCAAGTAAAGATAAATGAAGTGACCCCATTAATAATATTTCAGATGAGAGAAGTATATTTCTCTCTGATCCAAGTGCAGCGTTATATAGGATACACTATGTATATATATAAAGAGAGAGAGAGAGAGAGAGAGAGAGAGAGAGAGAGAGAGAGAGAGAGAGAGAGAGAGAGAGAGAGAATCTCCAGCTCAGCTTGAACCAGATTAAAATATACTTGGGAAATATGTAGCAAAATAAAATAAAATGAGAGATATTACTTTTTGAAACTAAGTTCACATGTGATCTGCAGGAATCTTTATGTATAGGTTAGTGTCCTCAGTTTGTATTTGAGGTTGACATTACTGTACTACAACATGGTGTTTGTCAATTAAGTAAAGATAAACATTTTACATGTTTATGTAAAATATGTCTATGTCCAGAAATGTTTGCAGTGTACAACAAGGAAAATTGTCAGGAACCCAGCTAAATATAAAGACAGGGAAATGCTGGCAAATATTTAACATCTGACTCTAAAAATTAGGTGGGTGGTTCTAGGATGACAAGAAATCTAGAAGTAATATTCTTTTAAATTTGATTTGTGAAACTAGAGTAGTAGAGAAAACATTCAGTCAAGCTCTCTCTATGTTCCCTTCCAAAATATTTTAAAGCAACATTTTGAATCAAATTCTGGAGAGGTAGACTAACAAAAAGTCAGAGTGAGGCATTCTTCTATCTCAAAACAACTTTGGAGGTCTTAAAAAGAGATCTGTGCTAAGGAAATAGAGATTGACTCGGAGCACACATGGAAAAATCAGATTAGGTGTTGATAACAGAAGGAAAAGCAGGTTTGGGATTTGTAAACCAGAGAAGGTAAGGGAAACTAGAAAAATATTCAGAAGGAAATGACAGGGGTCCCCCATGCTAGCACTGGATGCAATTCCAGATACTTTTTGGCAACCCCATTGCCAATACCCACTTCTGGGGCATAAATAAAGATCATAGAGGAGCACTTTCAGACAAGATAAAAGGGAAGTCCTGAGGGGCAGTATCACTCACCACCTCAAGGAATGAGGTCCCTGAGGAACAGTATCTATTCTGGTCCAGGGCAAGAAGAAACTTGAGGAGCAGTACCAGTTGCAATTCCAAAGGATTAGGGGCTCTTTCTGTATAAGGATGAGGGTACAGAACAACAGAATAGTGATAACACATCTCACCAGATCACTTTATAATTTAAGTACTAAACATTTTCAAAGCCTCAGGACAAGCACTGAAAAGAGCAGTGCAAAAACAAAACAAAAAACAAACAAACAAAAAAAAAACCTGAATATTGAGAGTATCCCTCCCTTGAGGAACTGAGCCCAACATTTACATGAAGTCCTCAATCAAGAAACTGGGTAAAAAAATGCACAAGTGTCCAAATAAATAAATAAATAAAAAGAACCTGCGTATTAAAATCTACTGTGTTGACAATTCAAATCCAGAATAAGACAAAAATAACTACAAGCAGTCGCAAAGAAAAAAGTGAATTGGACACAAATTCATCTAGAATTCCTAGAAAAACTAAGCTATCATCAGGACTTAACAGTAAAAATATATGATTATAGAGAGGCAGAAAAAGTATTTAAATTCATAAAATATCCATTACTATTAAAAACACTAGAAAGAATAGGGATAAATGGATATTTTCTTTAAATTTTAAATAGTAGCTAGTTAAAATAAAGATCATCATCTGCAATAGGGTTGAACTTGAAATTTAGCAAGATCGAAGTAAAATCAGGAGTTAAGCAAGAATGTCCATTATTGCCACTATTATTCATTATAGTTTTAGAAATACTAGCTATGGAATTAAGAAAATAAAAAGAAATAAAAGAAATAAAAGAAACAAAAGTAGGCCATAGAAAAAGAAAAACAATACTATTAGCATGTGATATGATAATTAGAGACTCCTAGAGAATCAACTAAAAACTAGTTGAATAAATAATAACTTTACCAGAGTTGCGGGAAATAAAATATGCCCACATAAAGCATTAGGACAAACAAACAAAACAAACAACAATAAGAAAACAGCAGGAAGAAATTACATTTAACACAACCATGGACAACATAGAATACTTGAGAGTCTACATACTAAGACAAGCCCAGAAATTATATGATTTTATGAAAACAATTGCAACACACTTTTCACACAAATAAATATCTAAAGAACTCTACAAATACGAATTGCTCATATACTGACTGTCAATACAATAAAAATAACAATACTAAATTTATTCAGACTAATACCAGTAAAACTACCAAATGATTATTTTCCAGAGCTAGAAAATTTGAAAAAAAAAATACTTAAGGGGCAGCTGGGTAGCTCAGTGGAGTGAGAGCCAGGCCTAGAGACAGGAGGTCCTAGGTTCAAACCCGGCCTCAGCCACTTCCCAGCTGTGTGACCCTGGGCAAGTCACTTGACCCCCATTGCCCACCCTTACCAATCTTCCACCTATGAGACAATACACCGAAGTATAAGGGTTAAAAAAAATACTTGAAAGAACAGAAGGTCAAGAATGCCAAGGGAATCAATGTACAAACTTTTAAGAAAGGTATCCTAAAAGTATAAGCTTGCAAATTATTTTACAAAGTGGTAATCATAAAAAAATAATCTAGTCGTAGTTAAAAAAAAAGAATGGTGTATCAGCAGAATAAATGAGGTACATACATAATACACAGTACTAACTGACCATATCAGTCTGGTATTTAAGGAACTCAAATATCATAGATTTGGGGATAGAGACTCAAAATTTGCAAAAATTGTTGAAAACTGGAAAGTGGTTTTGCAGTAATTAAGGACAGACAAAGAACTCACACCATATGACAAAATAATGTCAAAATGGAAATAATAGACATAAAAAAGGATATCTCAAATGAATAAGGAGACCAGGGGAAATATACCTGTCAGATCTATGGAAAAGAGAATAGTTTATGACCAAACAAGAGAAAGAGTAGATTATGAGAAGTTAGATATTTTCAATGATATGGGGTTAAAAATATTTTACACAAATAAAGCTAATGCCATAAAATTTAGAAGGAAAAGAAAAAAAGTAGGTGAAAAAAATTATGTTATTTCTCTGCCAAAGAACTCATTTAAAATATATAAGGAAAAATGAATGTAATTTAAAGAATAAAAACTCTTTCCAGTTCATAACTGGTTGAAGGGTATTTAAAATTACAAAGCATCCCATAATAGATAAAGGGTTAAAGGATATGAATAAGCAATTTGCAAATGGGAAAATTAAAACTCTCTTTAGTCATGAAAAAAATGTTACAAATCACTATTGATAAGAGAAATGCAAATTAAACCAACTCTGAGATACCATATCATACCTATAAGGCTCGATAATATGACAAAAAAGGAAAAGGATAAATGTTGGAGAGGATGTGGAAAAACTGGAACATTAATATACTGTTGGTGGAGTGCTGAACTGATGCATCATCCACGGGCACAATTTGGAACTATGCCAAAAAGACCATAAAACTAGATATGTATTCTAAAGGAATCAAAGATATGAGTAAAGAATCTATTTGAATAAAAATATTATAGCAGTTGTTTTTGTGGTGATAAAAAACTGGAGAATGAAGGATATCCATCAATTGGGGAATGACTGAACAAGTTTGGGTATAAGGTTGTAAGGAAATACTATTTTTACATAAGAAATGATGAACAAGATCACCAAAAACCTGGAAAGACTTATATGGAGTGATGCAAAGTGAAGTGAATAGAACCAAAAGTATGCTGTACATAGTAATACATATGTCTGATGATTAACTGTGAATGAATTAACTAATACAAGCAATGTGAAGATCCAGAATAACTCCAAAGAACCCATGACAAAAATGACTATCCATCATTATAGATGGAACTGATACAACCTAAATGTAGACTGAAACGTGACATTCCTCACTCTATTTCTTTGATGAATTTTTCTCTACAATTGATATGTGTCTTCTTTCAGAACATGACAAATGTGGAATTATTTATTTCATGTTAGCCCACGTACAATCTGCCATGTTGGGAGTGGGAAGGAGAAGTGGGAAAGATGTAAAGAACATGGATAGCAAAATGTCAGAAAGCCATTTTTAAAATTATATATAAATGAAATTTAGAAAAAATGTAGAATAAAATATGAAAAAATAGTTGAAGAATATGAACAGGCAATTTTCAAGAGAAGAAATAAATGCTATGAATATCCATGTGAAAAAATGCTTGAAATCAGTACTGATAAGAAAAATGAAAATTAAAGCAACTTTGAAATAACTCTTCACACTTGTTAGATTGGCTAACATGACAGAAAAGGTAATGACAAATTATGGATAGTATGTAAAATAATTGGAACATTGATTCACAATTAGAGGAGTTGTAAAACAATGCAATTATTATTTTTATTAACATTTTATTTTCCCAATTATATGTGATATAATTCAATAATATTCACCCTATATATTCTGCAATTAAAAGATACAAATTTTCTCCTAATGTATATGCCCTCTTGGAGATGGTAAGCAATCGTATTTAGGTTATACATGAATTATCATACAAAACATATTTCATATTGGTAATTAGAAAAGAATACTCATATAAAACTAACCTCCTCCCAAAAATCACAAATAAACTAAACTCAAAAATTGTATGTTTCAAACTGCATTCTGATTCCTAGCACTTCTTTCTCTGCAGGTGTTTAACATTCTTTGTCATCAGTCCTTCAGAATTGTCCTGGATCATTATATAGCTAAGAGTAGCTAAGTCTTTACAATAGAACATCATACAATATCACTGTTACTTTGTACAAATGTTATCTTAGTTCTGCTTACTTCACTCTTCATCAGTGAATATAGATCTTTCCAGCTTTTTCTGAAATCATTCTATTCATCATTTCATTAAACACAATATTATTCCATCATCATTCTATGCTGCAGTTTATTCTGGCATTCCCCAATTGATGGGCTTCCCCTTAATTTCCAATTCTTCACCACCAAAAAGAAGAGCTATAAATATATATTTTTTGGTTTATTCATTTTTTAGTTTTTGGAAAATTTTTCTACGGTTACATGATTCATGTTCTTTCTCTTCCTCCCAAGCCAACACACCCACACATAGCCAACGAGCATTTCCACTGGGTTTTACATATGTCATTGATCAAGAGCTATTTCCATATTATTGATAGTTGCACTGGGATGGCCATTTAGAGTCTACACCCTAAATCATATCCCCATCATCCCATGTGTTCAAGCAGTTGTTTTTCTTCTGTGTTTCTATTACCACAGTTCTTCCTCTGAATGTGGATAGCATTCTTTCTGATAAGTCCCTCAGAATTGTTCTGGATCATGATATTGCTGCTGGAAATGTCCATTACATTTGATTTTACAGCAGTGTATCCATCTCTGTGTATAATGTTCTCCTGGTTCTGCTCATTTCACTCTGCATCAATTCCTGGAGATCTTTCCAATTCACATGGAATCCCTCCAGTTCATTATTTCTTTGAGTACAATAGTATTCCATCACCAGCATATACCACAATTTGTTCAGCCATTCCCCAATTGAAGGTCATATCCTCTTTTTCCAGTTTTTTTCCCACTACAAATAGTGAGGCTATAAATATTTCGTACAAGTCTTTTCCCCTATGATCTCTTTGGGGTATAAACCCAGCAGTGTTATGGCTGGATGAAAAGGCAGATAGTCTTTTAGTGCCCTTTAGGCATAGTTCCAAATTGCCATCCAGAATGGTTGGATCAATTTACAACTCCACCAGCAATGCATTAATGTCCCGATTTTTCCACAACCCTTCCAACATTCATTACTCTCCGCTGATGTCATTTTAGCCAATCTGCTAGGTGTGAGGTGATACTCAGAGTTGTTCTGCAATAAAAATAATAATTAGTAAGGATACATGAATAGGCAAATCAAAAATTAATTGGAAATTAAATAATATGATTCTCCAAAACCAGTTTGTCTCTTTTCCCATTTCTCATATTATCCCCTTTTTTAATCTATAGTTTTATATAAGTATATATATATATATATATATATATCTTGACATTTCAGCATATATAGTTTGTCACTGTTTCCTCTAAATATACTTTTTATAGCTACACTGATAGTAATAACAATTTTTAAGAGTTAACCATTATCATCTTTTCTTACATGGATACAAATCATTTGAACTTGTTGAGTTACTTAAATTTTTTTGTTTGTTTGTTTGTTTTCCCCCCTCTTAGTTACCTTTTGGTGATTCTCTTGAGTTCTGTGTTTGAACATCAAATTTTCTGTTTAAGTCCAGTTTTTTCTTTATGAATAATTGGAAGTCTTCAATTTTATTAAATGACCATACTTTTCCCTATAAGAATATAGTCAGTTTTGCTGGGTTTTTGATTCTTGGTTGTAGATCCAGTTCCCTTGCTTTCCAGAATATTATATTCCATGACTTCTGGTCCTTCAGTGTAGATGCAGCCAGATCCTGAGCTATCCTAACTGTGATTCCCTGGTATCTGAATACTTCTTCTTAGCAGCTTGTGATATTTTTCCCTTGGCCTGGTAATTCTTAGATTTGACTATAATATTCCTGGGAGTTGTCAATTGTCAATGTAGGAGGTGATCTGTGGATTCTTTCAATCTTCATTTTTCCCTCTGGTTCAAGGATGTCAGGGCAGCTTTCTTGTATAATTTCCTATAGGATGATGTCCATGCTTTTTCTCTTTTCACAATGTTTTGGTAGTCCAATAATTCTTAAATTGTGTCTCCTCAATCTATTTTCCATATCCGAGGTTTTGGCAATGAGGTGTTTCATATCTTCCTCAAATTTTTCATTCTTTTGATTTTGTTTTATATATTCTTGCTGCCTTATGAAGTAATTAGCTTTTAGTTGTTGGATTCTAATTTTTAAAGACTGAATTTCATCCCTAGCTTTTTGGTCATCCTTCTCTTTCTGGTCTGATTTTCTTTGTAGGTTATCTTTCATCTTCTTTGCCTCATTTTCAAGCTGGTCAGTTTTGGATTTCAAGACAATATTTTCTTGTTTTAGTTCATGCATTTCCTTTTTCCAGTTATCTTCAGCCTGTTTTGATTGTTTTTTGAGTTCTTGAGTTAATTGAATTTTCATTTCTTCCAAAGCCTATGTCCAATTTGCTGGAATTTCTGTTTTTTTCTTGGTGTTCCCTGGTCCTCCTTTGATCCATTTGCTTTTTGTTCATTTCCTGTATAGAAGCTGTTGATTGTAATTTCTTTTTTTTCTTTTTCTGTTGTTTATTCATGTTTTATTCTTCATTCCTCCTGTAACTGGCTGTAATCTTGGGCCTCTGATTTTTTTACTGGATCTGTGAGTTTGGGCTATTCAGTACTGGAACGGCTTCTTCTCTGCTCTGTTGACTCACTAGATTAGTGGACCTTGATGCCAGATCTTCCCCAGCTGGTAATAAAAGCTAAAGATGTGATTTCAGCTACTTTCACTGGAGTCTATGGGGGAAGGGTATTGGGGCTTCCCTACCCTCTGAAGACTTCTTATCTGCCATATTGATAAGATTAAGCCATGGTGGAGTTGATCTACAGAGTTAGTTGTGCACTGAGTCCACAACCTCGAGAAAGGGACTGGGGAGACAGAGCAAGATAGAGTGTTTGGCCATACTTTCTGTGCTTCTCCTCCTTTTGTCTCCCTGTTATCTGCAATCAAAGCCTTGAGTCTGGCACAGCTGTGACAGTGAGGCACTCCCTCTGGACTAGTGCCCTTGTTTGCCCAGAGATTCCAGAATCTGCTTGAGACTTGGCAGATTAGGTGTGGGAGGGGACTTGGGATCTTCTTCTTCTCTTTTCCCTTGAGCCAAACAGTTCAAAAATTCAGACTTTCTTTTTTTCACATACCTTTTAAGTTGGATTTAGCAGGAGGATCCCCCACTACTCTTCTGTTGTCATATTTTGGCTTTCTGTCCCCTTGGAGCCCTTTGGCCTTGGTTGGTGTTGAAGGGCTTACAGAAGTCTAAAGCCCTGCTGCTTCTAAGCTGTCATCTTCCCAGAATTTTCTGCTGTAAATATTTTTGAACAAGGAGGTCTTTCCCCTTGTTTTATATCTTTTGAATACAGATCTAGTACTGATATACAATCAGAGCATATACACAGTTTTATAGCCCTTGAGGCATAGTTCCAAATTGCTATCAAGAAGGGTTGTATTAGTTTACAACTCCAATGGCAATACATTAGAGTCCTGATTTTGCCATGTCCCCTCTAACATTTATCACTCCCATTACTATCATTCTGGCCAATTTGAGTGGTATCAAGTGGAACCTCACAGTTTTTTTAATTTGTATTTCTCTAATCAAGAAGTCTTTAGAATATTTTTTCATGTGATTATTGATAGCTTTGACTACTCCATCTAAAAATTGCTTGTTCATATCCTTTTACTATTTTTCAATTAGGGAATAATTTCCAATTATTTTTATTTGTCTTTCCATGGAACCTTATTAATCCTAATTTTTATTGCATTATGACCTGAAAATGAAGCATTTATTTATTTTTTATTCAATTATAAAGTTCTCATGCTTTAATACCTGGACAATATTTGTGTAGGTGCCATGTAGTACTGAGAAGAAGGTATATTCCTTTTTATTCCCAATTAATTTTGTTGAGAGAACTATTAAGCTTTTCAAAATCCTATTAATCTCCTTAAATTCCTTCTTGTTTATTTTTTGCTTAGATTTATGTAGTTCTGAGAGGGGAAAGTTGAAGTCCCTCACTACTATAGTTTTACTGTCTATTTCCTCCTGTAAATCATTTAATTTTCTCTTTAAAAATCTGGAGATTATACCACTTTTTTAGTTTTAGTAGGTTTTTTTGTTAAGATGTGATAATATCCATGACTATTCAGTATATTGAATTATGATTCTGTTAAAAAATTTCTGTTTATTATTGCCTCCGAAGTAATTCTTATACTCTTCTAATTGTCATATAAAAGCCAGTGCCAAAAGACTAAGCTGTTTAAACTTTTAAATACCTCATCCTTCTGTATTCTTGCTGATCTAGCCAAATTAAGCCATTCTTTCTTACTTACTTGACTTTTTTTATGATATCTACTGTGCCTCAAATACTGTCCTTTCCTATGTCCATCTGGTGAATTTTTTATCATAGCATATGTATTTATTATTGATATTACTTTATTGTCTTTGGTACCTTTTAGTAAGCTATGATTTCCATCCTTATTCCTTGTAATTAGATCTATTTTTACAATTGCTTTGTCTGACATCATGATTGCTACTCCAGCTGAAAAATGATAAATTCTGCTCTAATCCCTTGCCTCCCTGATTCAAATATGTTTCTTACAAAACATATATCATAGGATTCTGGTTTTTAATCCCCTCTGCTTCTGATTCCAGTTTATAAATGAATTCATCCCATTTGCATTCACAGTCATGATTACTAACTATATATTTCCTTCCATAATATTTTCTCCTTTTGATCTAGCTCCTTCTCTCTCCTTTCACTCTGTCCCTCCTCACAAGTGTTTTGCTTCTTCTTTAACAGTCTTCTCCAGTTACACTCCTGTCTCTTAAGTCCCCCTTTACTAATTTCTCCCCTACCTTTTCATAGGGTAAGCTATGTTACTATAACCAAATGAGTATAGTTTTAATTCCCACTCTGAACCAATTATGATGAAAATAATGTCATCATTACTTTTTACCACCCTTATCCTCCCCTCCACAGTAATAGTTGTGTGTGTGTGTGTGTGTGTGTTATAGGTGAGATAAATTATCCCATCTTACTTCTTCCTTCCCTTTTCTTTTAGTGCAATCCTCTTTTTCATCTTTTAATTTTTTTTAGATATCTTGTCATTGTAGTCAACTCACTCCCACAACTTCTGTCTATGTATACTCCTAACTGACCTAATAATTATAAAATTTCTAGGTCACAATATCATCCTCTCTATAGAAATATAAATAGTTTGATCTTTGAATTCTATTTTATTAAATCACAACCCCCACCTGCACCTCCCCAAAAAAAGGATATATTCATTTTTTCTGGGTAAGTGATTCTTGGTTTAAACTGAGTTCCCTTTGCCTTCCAGATTATCAGATTCCAAGCCTTTAGATATTTTAATGTAGAAGCTCCTAAATCCTAAATCTAAATGATTGTGACTCCAAGATATTTGTATTGTTTCTTTCAGACTTCTTGCAGTATTTTCCCCTTGGACTGGGAGTTTAGGATTTAGTTATAAAATTCCTGGGAGTTCTCATTTGGGCATTTATTTCAGGAGCTGATTCTTACAATTTCTATTTTACCCTCTGGTTCAAGAATATCAGGAAATCTAAGGGCTCTTGAAATAACAAGATGTATCCTTTTAAGCCAGTCTTCATAATGAGAGACTGGGGAAACCCATCTTCAAAATGGAATATATTTTATTGAAAGAGAGAGAGAAAATGTGGAGGAATGGCTCACATCCTGGCCCTTAGACAGTGTTCCCCAGATTTACAAAGAAACACATGGCCATGTCTCAAGTCAAATGACCAGAGACAAACTCACACCTGAACTAAAATGACCCAAGATTAACAAAAAAGGCCCCTTATTTGTAAGAAAATATAATCCTCCATTTAAATAACACATTCAAGCCTTCCTGAAGGGAGTATCAAGGGTTGGAGATTGTAGTTTTATTCCATAAATAAAGTATTATAATGTTAAATTGATTAGCTTTACAATAGATACGAGAGAGGGAGTTCATTGCTAAATTACCTTCAAGAGGATGTTTTTGTTACAAATAAAATTGATATAGAAATATATATATATATAAAGATATTAGGGTTTTATTAACAGCCATAATGATAATTAAAAAAAAATAAACATGGGCCTGCTAAGATCTAATTCAAATGCCCTGCCATGCTTTCCCCCTGGCTGCTTCATAGGAAAGAGGAAATACCAATCCCAATCTCCCTATTTAAGCTTCTGTTTACTTTGTTTTACTTCACCACATAAGGACAGGAAGCCCATTGAATCATGGGAAGTATAGTTTGTAAGAGATCTAAATGTCCATAGGAAGTTTAGATCAGGGATCTCAACACTAAGCTCAAGGAACCCAAATTTCCAATATCACATTTTACAATGGATAGAGGAGGAGGATTCTAGCCAGGGGCCTTGACCACCTGGGAAAGACCTCTGTTACACTGGGAGGAACTTCTGAGACAAAATAGTACTTAAGATCTGATCTCTACATATTGCAGTGTTTATAGTTCAGTCTAAGACTAGGTTAGTCTAGGATCTCCCTTAAGGCAAGTTTCCAGAGGACAAGGACAAATTCATTAACATCTTAAAGTACAAACTCAAAAGACCCAACCCAAGACACTTACAGGTTGTTTCTGTCTCTCAAGCCAAAAAGGGTGATAAGGAGGCTTTTTTATTAATGATGAGGGTGGGACAATCCTCTAGGGATTGGAAAAAAACAAACTTTCTTAACCTCTAATGGGGTCCTAGAAGTATTGATCTTGGATATATTAATAACTATTACCCTTATAATATATTAAAGTTACAAGCCAAAAAGTTACTTTGAAAATTATACATTCATTCCACCTCACACAGTCTGAGACTTCCCTTAAGTAAGTTCCTGAGGGACAGGGACAAACTTGGGGGTTCCATAAACACAGTTGACTATTCTCCCTTTTGGTCAGAGCCATTCCTCCACTGACAACACAAAAGGACAAAGGGGTATGTGCTCAAGAGAGTTTGACCCTCCATTACTAAAGATTGTAGACAAGAGGCATAAATATGGACAATTGGCATCAGGGACACTCCCCATCTGCAGTGACACATTGATAGCCAGAGGACAGGCACTCTGCCTTTGGAAAAATCTTAACAATAAAAATTACCCCATTTCTCAAAGTCTGTCATGTCTGTCAAGTCCCAAGGATCCAGATGTAGGCTTCAGTGTCCTTCTTTTATAGAAGTCTCCTTTGCATAGACAGATTCTCAGAAGTTGTATTGCTGGAGTCAGAGAATGGATAGTATAAGAAGCAGTCTTGATTCTTTCTCATGAGGAAGGAGTGATTGTCCTAATGCCAATGCCCAACAACAGATCTTAAAATAAAGCTTAAAAACAAATAGATGCCTTGGCATGGGGCCTATGGTTTGCCTCTGGACACCCCAAACTCCAGAAGTGTTTCAGGTTGAAAAGGAGAGCCCTAGCACCTCCCAGTTCCACCCAGATAACCATAAGGGTGGTATGTATCTAATCATCCCTTGAACTCCACAGGTCTTCCCTTGTACTCTCAGGACACAAAACATCACCAGACATTTCTTATGCCCTCCCAGCCCAAAAAATTACCTCCTTCCTGATTCACCTCATCACTCTTTTCCCCTCCAAACCCCCTCCCCCACTTCATGTAACCCCTGTTGTCACAATAGTATAAGTAGTACAAACTTCATCTCCTCTGGGAGGCAGTATACTATCTGCACACTACCCCTTGGCCATTTGACTTATTAATTCAAATTACATTCAAATTAATAAATTTCTTTTATTTTTAAGCTAACTTTTGGAGTCTGTCATTCTTGACAAGAGTACCTGTCCAGATCCAGGGTCTGCCTTTAAGGTTCTCCCACAACAACATGATAGAACCAAAAAGTAGATGGATTATTAAGTGATTTTCCTATAGAAAATAACATGGATGGTAGCCAGAGAAAAGGGTAAAAGGGGAACATAGCTGGCAGCAAGGACCCACCAAGGAGCAGTGGTGCAAGCAAATAGCAAGCAAGCCCTGCCACCCCAACCCTACTGCTCAAGGTTCTGAACCTGGAGCCTAAGGAAGATTGAGACTCTAATACCTTATCTAAGACAGTAACAGAGCACCCTAATGCCTGTTCCTTGACATTTCCAGCCCTAGTGCAACTGGTCATGAGATCCATAACCCCAACACAAGGCCAATTAAGTGTGTCCTTCTGGTGCAAGACCAAGGGGAGACTGAGACCTCCTTCCAAACCCCACAGTGGGGTTCCAAGACACAAACTCAAAAAGGGACATACCTTGACCTCTCTAAAGGAGAGTATTGGGAGAAATTTGGTTCTCCATATTTTAGCTCTCCCACCAGAGAAGAGAGGAGATGAAGAAAGGTGGTGTCAGTCAAAAATGAGTAAGCAACATGGTGACGAGATTAGAGGTGATGAGCTTAACCCATGTTATAAAAAATTAAGTAATCTGAGTGGGTCAAGGAGGCAATTTGGGTGTGAGGATTGCATTACACCCCTAAGGGCTATCTTCTTCTGTAGAGTTGAAACCAGGAAGGGCAGCAGATACAGAATGGATTCCACCTTCAACTCTTCTAAAATGTTTGGAAAATGAGAGTGTTTCATATCACTATTTAGAAAAACCCATACTAACTGCTTATTTGTGATTTTATGATGTTTTGCATAAAGATCCAAGATCTAGTTCTCTTTATAAGATTTTTAATAGAGGTTTTCTTAGAATGCACTGTACATTTAAGTTCTATTTGCACCTTTGGAACTTCAAAATATGGAAACAATGTGTACCAACCATGTACTTTGGGCACAGTCTATTCATTGTTTATGCCTCTCATGTTACATTTTACCTAATTCCTTTTGGATATCTTAAGCAGTTGTTTATTTTCCAATGTGAGCATATATTACTCCCCTGACTTTATTGTTTTCTCCTGGAGACCAGGGTTTGTTGGATATGCTGCTTGTATCTTCCACAGTATTTCTTAGAACAATGCAATGTACATAGTAATTGCTGATTAACTACATGTTCTTGTGACTTCTTTGGAATTAGCAATTAAAAGAGTGATCATTATTTCAAAGCATGTACATTCCTAAGGGATGAAGATTGAATTACATTCATGTTAGCACATTAGAATTTGGGCTTTCCCATTATTTTATTTTCCTTTATAGATAAACTGACTTAAACAAAATTCCCCTGCATTTATCCTCTAACTGAAATTACTCCAGCTTGCTTTGCAAATAAACTATGAAACATCTATATACTCCCATAATATTTAAAATATTACCATATATTTATTTGGAAAAGTGTACTAACTAGACATATTACACTGTGTAAATCAACTTGCTAAATCTGATGGAATTTAAGTTCCTTGTTTAAGCACAATTTTATTTTGTCTTAGTGGACCAAGAATCTAGTATGGTTCTGGGTGTGTTGTAGATAGCTAATTAATGCTTATTGATTTCTAGATGAATCTATTCAATTTGTTCTTTCCTATGTCTGTTTTCTAATTTCCACAGGAAAATTTAAATTTTTACAAATTAGTTGTTAATATTTTTCCACAGTCTATTATAGATAATGAGAAAATGTTAGAAATTTGGTTTTGAGAAAGATTTCTGAGTAATAAATCAACATCTTACTGAAATGATTGTCACAAAGTTGAAGATAATTATCACCTCTGAACCTCAGATCTCTCCTTTCTAAGTGAGTAATACCTCTTACATATATTAATATTAATTCACTTTATTGGAAATATGAAAACTAACCTTTTGACCCCAGTTTGCTTTTGGCTTAGTTAAACAATCTGAAATATCAGACCTGTAACCTAGATATTTTGTCCCTGCAAAAGTACCACAAATTGTACCTGGGAGAAAGTTCATCCATTTCTACCACTTGATTTTATAGATTTGGAAAGTGTGGTACCAGAGATTCAAAGACTGTTACAACTGCAAGGAATTTCAGAAGCCTCCTAGTTTAACACCTTCAAGTTTAAAAGGATAAAAAAGAAGCCCAGGGAAAAATTTCTGATTTGAGGCTAGGATGCATCTGTCTCAGAATTCCTATTTCTGTGCTCTTTTTACACATAATGGGAATTTTATATTTTTTTGAGGATTTCATTGCAGTATTTCTTTGGCTTCATGACTTAGGACAAATAGTTAAATATGAAAGAGAATCTTTCCAGGCATTCCAGGGTCCCAAAACTCATCATTCTCCCCCAAATTATCATCCTTGGGGGGGGGGGGGAATAATAGCCTGAGAGGTCAAAATTATGAGAAAAAACAGTGTTGGGAATAAGGAAGGCAGAGGAATTCACAGGAAGACTTAATCCTCCATGAAAGGTGCATTTATTCTTATCCTCCTTAATCTTGTACAGGTTGAATTGCCCCTGTCTCAAGCCTATTTCTACTAAATTTCTGCTAGTGTGGGCTGTGCTGAGAGGAGTTAAAGAATTTCAACATGTAGGGAAACATTACCCTGAGGTAGCCCAATCTCTGAAGATGTGGAATTCAATAATTTTTTCCTTCCTCCCCTTATTGGATAGTTATAAGAATGAGGAAAGCAGCAGAGCTATCTCCAGTTAGCCAAGGATCTCTAGCAGGGGAAAATATTTTTTTCTACCTAATCATTGACTTAAAAATTACTCTTCTCCACAGATAAATCATACATGGTGATTGGATTTAGATAGGACACTCAATGAGTTGGCAGTAGCCCTTCATCTTCTCCTTCTTCTGTAGTATAAAATAACCTAGCACCTACGGAATAAATTCACTGGACCATCCATCTCCCTGAAACAGGAACATGTTGATCCTACTTCTTCATCCCTAAATAGGCCAGACTCCACCTCTTAAAAAAAATCTACAAGAAAATCATACTACTTTCACTTTGGGAACTCCTATCTCCACTTTTCTAGAGCTGTTAGGTCAAAAAATCTATCCCTCCCCCACCATTAGGGTCTATCCTCCCTCTAAAACATGTGTTGTTTTTTTTTTCTTCATGTCCTAAGACCTTGATCCCTTCCAAGGTATCATGAAGGATCCTTAAAATATTTCAACATGAAACTTTTTTTTTTGCTATAGGGTCTGATCTAGTTTGATACCAGTAATTTAACTTAATGACATCTGAAACCATATCTAATATTAATCACTACTTAATCACCATCAAGTGAGTATTTTAAGCAATGATTTTTAGGAAGAGAGACAATCAATGGGTAATTCCATTGTATATTATTTAGTTAATTAGGAAGAAATATCAACATATTTCATCAATAGCATTTAGAGTTTTCACAAACTTAAGATGTACCAAAGAAACTATGCTGATACTATCCGCCAAATAAAATATTTTCTTTGAAAATACAAATTTAGCCTGAAGCAAAGTCCCTAGGAAGTAGAAGGTAATTACAATTGGCCTGTGAATTGATACCTGTCTAACTGCTTGTCTGAATTACTAGGTGACTCAACTAAATATTGTTACATCTTTCCTACATTTTTGTCTTTGCAAACATGCTTCATTACGGTTGTAAATGTGTTAACATCTCACTCATATATTTTTATTTATTTTGTTAAATATTTCCCAATTAAATTTTATAAGATCAAACATGTTATCATATAATATATATTTCCATGTTCATCATGTTGTAAAAGGTGACACATATTGCTTATACTAGAGAAAAATTCACGGAGGAAATAAAGTAAAAAATAATGTTTTAATTTACATTCCTTGGGTTTGTCAGTTTAGTCAGTTATCTATTTCACATCCCATAATGTTCTCTATGTTTTGTTTTAACCTAATTATTTCCTTTATCCAAAGGCCTGATAGATAAATTATTTTGTATTCTCCTCATATGTTTTTGGTATCATCCTTTATTTCTAAATCATGTATCCAATTTTACCTTACCCTTTTATAGGGCATGAAGTCTTCATCTGTTCCTAATTTATGCCATATTGTTTTCCAATTCTTACAGCAGGTTTTGTCAAATAGTGAATTTGTCTTCCAAAAGTTTGTATGGAGTATATTTTTAAATTTATTCTTCATAAAGCTCTTCCTAGTCAATAGTAATGAATTATTTCTAAATTATCAGGAAGTTTTTAGTGATATTTTGAAAGGTGTATTGTTCTTGGCTTATTTTTGATATAATTTATTTATAAATATATGTACATATATATTTAATTTTGAGCTCTAAAAATTCTCTTTTCTACCATTTCTATATATTGCAAAGGGAAGAAATATGATATCAATTATTCATGTGAGTTAATAGAAAATATATTTCCCTATTAAGTGTGTTGGAAAAAAAGCAAGAAAGTAAAAAACTTATACTTCCATCTGTATTGAAACTTCATCAATTCTTTCTCTGGGTAGGAGAGCAATATAAATCCTTTGGACCAGTCTTCCTTCATTATATTGATCAGAATAGTTAAGCCTGTCATAGCTGATCATTGTATAATATTGCTTTCACTGTGTATCATTAATGTTATTGTTCTACTCACTTTACTTTGCATCAGTTCATATAATTATTTCTAGGCTATTTTGAAAGTATCTTGTTCACCATTTCTTTTAGGAGTCTTTATCTGTAGGTGATACATGAATTCATTAAATTTCTATTTTACTCAATGATTCTAGAATATCAGAGCAATTTACCTTAATAATTTCTTGAGGCACAGCATTCAGGGTCTACTTTCTTTTGGATCATGCCATTTGGGCAGTCTAAAAATTCTTAGATTATTTCTATTTGGCCAGTTTTCCAGGTTGATTGTTTTCCAATGAGAAATTTCACATTTTCTTCTATTTTTCTTCTTCTTTTGATTTTATTTGTTGATATCTCATGAAGTTATTAGTTTCTACCTGCCCAATTTTAATTTTCAAGAATTTTTTTCCAATGAACCTCTGCACTCCTTTACTTTTTGATCAGTTCTAATTCTGTAAAAAAAGTTCCTTGATAGTTTGATAGGTATGGCACTAAATAAGTAAATTAATTTGGGTAGAATGGTCATTTTTATTATGTTAGCTAGTCCTATTCATGAGCAATTAATGTTTTTCCAATTGTTTAGATCTAGTTTTAATTGTTTGGAAAGTGTTTTGTAGTTGTGTTCGTATAATTCCTGTGTTTGTTTTGGTAGATAGATCCCTAAGTATTTTATATTGTCTAGGGAGATTTTAAATGGTGTTTCTCTTTCTAACTCTTGCTGATATGTTGGAAATATATAGAAATGCTGATGATTTATGTGTATTTATTTTGTATCCTGTAACTTTGCTAAAGTTGTTAATTATTTCTACTAGCTTTTTAGTTGATTCTCTAGGATTTTTAAAGTAGACCATCATATCATCTGCAAAGATGATAGCTTACTCTCCTCATTGCCTATTTTGGTACCTTCATTTTCTTTTTCTTCTCTAATTGCTACTGCTAGTATTTCTAGTACAATGTTAAATAATAGAGGTGATAATGGGCATCCTTGTTTCACACCTGATCTTTTTGGGAAGGCTTCTAATTTATCCCCATTGCATCTGATGCTTGTTGATGGTTTAAGATATATGCTGTTTATTATTTTTAGGAAAGGTCCTTCTATTCCTATACTTTCTAGTGTTTTCAATAGGAATGGGTGTTGTATTTTTGTCAAAGGCTTTTTCAGGATCTATTGAGATAATCATGTGATTTTTGTTTGTTAACTTGTTGATATGGTCAATTATATGGATGGTTTTCCTAATGTTGAACCATCCTTGCATTCCTGATATATATCCCACCTGATCATGATGGATATCTCTCATGATCATTTGTTGGTGTCATTTTGCTAGTATTCTATTTAAGATTTTTTCATTTAGAAGAACAAAAGATTAAGAATATCAAGGGAAATAATGGAAAAAAAAGTGAAGGAAGTTGGCCTAGCAGTACCAGATATTAAACTATACTAAAATGCAGTGGTTATCAAAACAATATGGTACTGGCTAAGAGACAGAAGGGAGGATTAGTGGGATAGACTTGGGGTAAGTGACCTCAGCAAGACAGTCCATGATAAACCCAAAGAGCCCAACTTTTGGGACAAAAATCCACCATTTGACAAAAACTGCTGGGAAAATTAGAAAACAATATAGGAGAGGTTAGGTTTAGATCAACATCTCACACCCTACACCAAGATAAATTCAGAATGGGTGAATGACTTGAATATAAAGAAGGAAACTATAAGTAAATTAGGGGAACACAGAAAGTGTACTTGTCAGATCTCTGGGAAAGGAAAGATTTTAAAACAAAGCAAGAGTTAGAAAAAATTGCAAAATGTAAAATAAATAATTTTGATTACCCTTTGATCAATTCTATTTTAAGTGATTATTTTCTTCAGGATTTTTTTGTTCCTTTTCCTGATTGGCCAATTCTATTTTTAAGGATTTTGTTTTCTTCAGTGAATTTTGGTATAGCTCTTCCTATTTTTGTGCTTTCTAAAAGAAAACTACTGACCCATTTATTGATTTTTTTTACTTTACTTTCATTTCTTTACCATTCATTCTACTAGTTCCCTTATTTGATTTTTAAAGTCCTTTTAGAGCTCTTCCCAAAGTTCTTTTTAGGTCTGACTCCAATTTATATTTTTCTTTGATGTAATTCTTGGAGCTGATTTAACATTATTCTACTCTATATTTATACCATGATCCTCCCTGTCATCATAATAGCTTCCTAAATTTAGGGGGTTTTTGTTTTTTTGTTTGGGATTTTTTTTGCTCATTTTTCCAGTTTATTATGTATCCTTTTACTATATATTAAAGTTTTGTTCCTGGGTTGGAAATATCATTGTCCCAAAGTTCTTTTGGGGACTTTGTTTCTAGTTCTGTTGAAGCATCTGGGCCTTCTTGCTTGCCTGAATTGGTGGGAGGCTTTACTGCAGGTATATGTGTGTGTATATATATATAGTCTCTGGCACTGGCCTGGGACTTCACTGTACTCTAAGGTCCAGTTGAGCCCTCACTGAAGACCTTTCCTTAGGCTGGGAACCACTTCTGTCTTGCTTTGAATTACAGCTTCTCTTCTCTGGGGATGAGGCCTTGCCCTTGCCCAGCTGGATTTTGGCATGCCCTTGCTCTGGTTGCCTGTTCTTGACTTATCTGCCTTTCCCACAATAGAGACAAAGTTTTTCCTGCCTGTTCTCTGAGCTTTTCTGGATTGTCAAACTTTCACTACCCCACAATTCACTAAGAGGCTTTGTTTTAAAGTAGTTTGGAAGAGATCAGGCAACACCTTCCTTACCATACTAGCATGAAAAGTCATAATTACCCTCACCATTTAATATTGCAAAATTATATTCCATCACAATCATATGCCACAACTTGTTCAACCATTCCCCAATTGATAGATATCTACTCAATTTCCAATTCTTTACCAACCCACACACATATATTTATTATTTATTATGTATGTATTATTTTTATATAAGAAATAAAATAATGTATAAATGTATTGTTATATATTTACATATATATCCTTTTCCTTTTTTAAAAATCTCTTTGGGATAGAGATCTACTAGTGGTATTGCTGGGTCAAAGAGTATATACGTTTTTATAACCTTCTGATCATAGTTCCATATCATTCTCCAGAATTATCAGTTCACAATTCAGTTAATAGTGCATGTGTTTCAGTTTTTACACATCCTTTCCTTCATGTCAGCCATTCTAATAAATATAACCTTCTTTTAATTACATTTCAATAACCAATGATGATATAGTTCCTCTTAGTATACTGTAATGTCTTTTCTCTCAAAGCCCTCTTCTGATACTTCCAGATGCTATGAAAGAGATGCCAGTTTCTTCAAGGTTATATCAGCACAGCATATAGTTAAATAAGGTCCCCTACAAAGCTGAAAAGACTTTGAGTTTGAGCCTCATAATGACTTTTTTGTCTATTTCTAAGCACCAACCTAGTGATTTTTGAAGCTCAGTATTAAAGGGTTAGCCCCCACAAAATTATCGATTCACACACATACATGTACAGATACATTTACATGTATATGCACACATACAGACATACATGTCATCTGTTAAATGGAGATATTTATACATGTACTACCTTTCTTACAAGTTGTTTGAGATAATGCATAAATAGTGTGTTTTACAAATGTAAAAGTTATATATAAATGGCAATTATATCACATAATATTATAATAAACAAAGTATTATACATGTTTAATGTTACAGTTCCTTTTACTCATTATTTCAAAAATTATGCTACGAAACTGAGAAAAAATTTTACTAGACAATCCTGTATCAAAGTAAATATAATAAAAATGAATTTTAAAACATATATTTAATTAAAAAAAGTAGAGAAAATTTAAAAAATCAAACTAATAAAGATTTATAAGAAAGGATTTGAATGATGACTTGGTCATTTCCTTAAATTAAAAGGGAAAATTTCTCTAACACATCTTAAAGGCTGAGATTTCCTCACAAGATATTTTAATTTCCATGCTGTCTGCTTTATAATTACTTTATCTTTAAAGCAGAATACTTCCAGAAATGAGAGCTGAAAGTCTTCCCTACCATCAGTTTTCCCCAGAGGATATAGATGTTTGCTGAATTTCAATTATTGCTTAAAGCAGTTATGCAGCATCAAAGACTTTTCCAAAGTTTATAGGTAGTTAATTTCTATGAGTTCACTATGTGCAATGTGTATAATATGTACAACTATTACAGGATATGTTCACTTCAATCTAGCTGCCACTAATTTTCCTTCAGAACCTCAATATAACCCAGAGAAAATCATATATTCTTGAAAGCTGTTCCAGTGAAATCACCTGACTCACTAAAAATATTAAGATTTTATTAAAGACAGAATAAAATATTTTGAATGAATCATCTAAAAACCAGTCTAACTCATTGTGATTAGCTTATGGACACTCATAAGCAAAACAGCGAACATCAAATAATGAATTATTTTTGGCTATAGCAACATATGAAACAAAAAGGATTGTGATTTACATTATTGGGGAAAGTATCTCTATCAAAGAAATAACAGATAATTTAAATTACCCAATTTATAGAGAAAATCATTTTAAGATAGCAAATAGTACAAATAATCTGTGACTTCTTTAGAATGGATAGTCCCTTTATTGATGCCTATCACAATCAGAATATACTTTAGTAGAGAGTTTTCCTCATATATTATGGCCCAGAATAACAGACAAACATCTGGCGCTACATTTCCATGAATTTAGCTCTTCAAACAGTCCTCAAATTAAACACAATATTATCAACAAAACTATATTTGAAGGAGCAGCTATGTGGCACTGTAGATAAAGCATCAGGCCTAAAGTCAGGAAGTCTCATCTTCCTGAGTTAAAATCCAGACACAGACATATTTTAACTATGTCATCCTGAGTAAGTCACCTAATCTTGTTTGCCTCAGTTTCCTCCTAGAGTAATGGCAACTCATGCTAGAATCTTTGCCAAGAAAACTCCAAATGGTGTCTCAAAGAGTCAGACATGACAGAACCAACTAAACAAAGTTAAAGGCTTTCTACTTTTGTATTATGTGATTAGGTACAAGTTGAGAATTCAACATCAACTCAAAGGAGTGATGAAGTGTCAAAAGAGTGCTTTAGAAGAAGGACATGGAATGAAGTCGGGGAGAGAGAGAAAGAGAGAGAGAGAGAGAGAGAGAGAGAGAGAGAGAGAGAGAGAGAGAGAGAGAGAGAGAGAGAGAGAAGAGGAGAGGAGAGAAGAGAA
>NC_058130.1:104285180-104321635 GCF_016433145.1 Gracilinanus agilis
ATATATATATATATTGCTTATTTTTCATAAACGAGAGTCTCTTAGCATTCCTTGTGCCCAGCCCTGAAGGGAAGTTCATCTTTGAGCTTCACTTCACTTACCACTGAAGATACTTTGATAACATCTATCAAAAGTATCTAGAAACAATTTTGAACCTTTATTTCATTGTTCTTTGTCCTTATCGTGTGCGCTCACTTATATTATTTTTACAGGATGGGGGTGCTCTTCTGTTGGCTTAGGCTGGATCTCAGTTTACTGATTACTTCTAGATTTAGAACTTTGAGCAGTAGGGGTGAGGTGAGGGAATTTATTATTGGCTGGGGCAGGTACTTTTTAGTGCAGCCTTTCTGAAGACTGTTCTCCCACTCCTTCTCCAATGAAACAGACTTTCTGTGCCTTGCTTCCAAGTTGTTTTGTGCAGGAAACTTACTTCATTCTATCCTCTGAAATGCTAGTGGTTATTTTGAAACGTTATTTTAATTTTGGTTGAAGAGGATTCTAAGAGTGTTTTGAGCTTTCCATGTCTCTACTCTGCATCTTGACTATCCCTCCTGTGTACAAATAATATTGATATAGATGGATGTATTCAAAATATTTAATAGTTTATTTAAAGCCATATTTGTAATTAAGAAGGCCACATGCCTGCTGTGTTATTTGGAATTTTGGGGGTTCCATTGAGTGGTATTTGGGGCTCATTTGAGCTTTGAAATATATGGATATATGACAAATTTCCTGTGGACGTTTAGGGAACTTGGAAACTACATTTTCCATCATTCAATGGGTTTCCAGTTTTGATGTGATGACATGTACCAAGGTAAAGCATAGCTTAAATTGGGAGGTTGGGCTTGAGACTACCTCTCAAACTACCTTGATTTATGTAGGAGAGGTGAGAGAAAGTAATGACTAATGGCGGCAATTTGAATAGATCTTAGCCAGGTCCGTGGTTGATTTTATTCTACCAACATGGCCTTGATTAAAATTTTAAATTTAATTTAATTTAAATTTAAATATTAATTTATATAAATTTATTTTATATATTTTATTATTATATAAATTATATAATTATATAAAATTTAATTTATATAAAAATTAATAATTTAAATTAAATTAAAATATTACTTCTTTTAATCTCAGTCTCTATTATTTTTAATTATTACAGTCCTGTGATCTAATTCAAAAACCATTACCTCTGCTCACCTGGTTTGTTCCACAGGAAAGAGCAAGTACCAATCCCAATCTCCCTATTTAAGCTTCTGTTTTCATTGTCTTACTTCACCACATAAGACAGGAAGTCCGTTGAATCATGGGAAGTGTAGTTCTCAAGTCTCCTAAGCGTCTAGAGGAAGTTTATATCATGGATCTGAATATTAAGACTCAATGAGCCCCAAAGAACCCCAAATTTCCATTAAAACACCTAAGACAACCTTTCTAGAGGCCAATCTAGAACCATGATAAAGGGACATAAAACCGTTCATACCTTTTTACCCAACAATAATGCTACTAGGCCGGTGTCCCAAAGAGATTAAAGACAGTGGAAAAAAATCTAACTGTACCAATATATTTCTAGCAGCTCTTTTTGTGGAAGGATCAAATAGAAATTTAAAGGATCCATCAATCAGGGAATGGTAGAAAATGATGTGGCATATTATTGTAATGGAATATTATTATGCCATAAGAAATTACAAATAAAATTATAACAAAAAAACTTGGAAAGACATATAAAGTGATATAAATGAAGTGAGCAGAACCAGGATAACACTATTGACAATAACAACAATATAGTTTAATTGTGAATGATTTAACTGTAATCAATAAGACATATATATATATATATGTATTTATATATATATATACAAAAAAAAACACCACAGAAGGAACAGAGAGAGTTGGAATGCAAATAGAAATAGCAAAGTAACCCTATTTGATTAGAATTACTAGGAAAATTTGAAAATAGTCTTGTAGAAATTAGGCTGAGTCAAACATCTTACACATATTCCACAATACATTCAAATTGAAGTTATGACCTGAATTATAAAGATTATTTATATATAAATATCATTATGCATGTAAAACAATTTATATATTTTATTTATAAAGATCATATTATGTAAAGAGTAATTAAAAGTATGGGAGGTCATAATCCTTTCACAGCTAGGCGATGTATTTTTTTTGTATTTTTTCCAGTGGTTACATGATTCATGCTGTCTCTTTCTCCTCTTCCCTCCCCTCTCCTGGAGTTGACAAGCAATTCCACTGGGTTGTACATGTACCATCCCTCAAAATTTATTTCCATATCATTCGTCTTTTAAAACCAAAAACCCCAAATCACATATCCGTATAACAATGATAAATCATGTTTTCTTCTGTATTTCTACATATTCTTAAGCAAGATAAATATATAAACAACTTAATGTGATAAAATCATTTGTTTTTATAAAATTCTAAAATTTCTGCACAAAGTTAATGCCTCTAGGATGTGATGCATAGTTGTCAAATATGGAAAATATTTGTATCAAATTTCTCAGAAAAGAGATAGAAAGCTAATAGAAATTTATAAGATCAAAGTCATTCCTTAATAAATAAGTGAAAAAATGTAAAAAAAAAATCTCTCAAAAGAATGGAATGCTATTAATAACCGTTTTTAAAATGTTCAACATTATTAGAAATTTCAAATGAAAAGAACTCACAGGTTTCCCCACACACCCAGAAAATTAACAAATATTATAAAAGATACTCTAATGAGGAAAGAATTATTAATGTGTTTTGCATTTTATGTCTCAAATTACTAGAAACAATTTTGTTTTAGTTCACAAACTGATTTCTAAGTTTGACTACCTTGGAATTGGGGGGAGAGAAGTCAAAAATTATATTTTACCCAATGACCTCCAACATCATTTTGACAAAAAGAAAATTTGAGGTAATTTACTGAAATTTCAAAGAATAAAAAAAATGTCTTTTTAAAATGGAGTTTGAGATTGACATTTCCCGATATTTGAAAAACAAAATTACCATCCATCCCATTCTTTCAGAACCTCTCCCTTTAAAGAATCAAGGTGACTTCACAGAAATCAATATTAAGAATCTTTTCTGATTTTTCTGTTGAATAGCTTCCCTTTCATTAGAACACAGAGTATTTTCCCAGTGTGTATAATAGATCAATCCCTTCAGGATATAAAGAAAGTAATTGTGCTTAGATACCTATAAGCCATAAATATCAATAGAGAGCCCAGTCACTTTTAGGAATGGGGAAAGTTGTGATGTAAGCAAAATAAGAGTAATGCTTTAAAGGGTTGTTAAGGTTATTATCTACTTCCCTAAGAAAGACCTTAGATTTTTTCCTACTTCATAAAGGGAAAATTTGGGGAATGGATTTTAGGTTGGGGAAATAATATTTCTTTTTATTTAAAAAAAAAGCTAAAAAAGGAAGCTATTAATATGTTTTTACAATGGGCATAATCAGTAGTAGAAGTGTTGTGGAAATTCAAGCACATGAATTTATTTCTGCTAAAGCTATGGATTAGTACAACCATTCTGAAATAAATTTGAATTATTCTAAGAAAATGGCAAAATGTACATACACTTTAACTCAAAGATTCCATTAACTGTCCTCAAGTCATAAGGTCAGAGGAGGTCTAAAACAAAGACTACATCTATACCAACATTTTTGAATCAGCCTTCCCCCCCCCCTCCCCAGGGGAAAGAATAGTAAGTTAGATAAATATTTATTGTTCAGAAAATGACTAGCTAAATTGTGATATTTGAATGCAATGGAACATTGTAGAATTTTTAGAAATAATGAGAGCAGTTAAATGGCTCAGTGGATAGAGTGCCAAGCCTGGATTTAGGAGAAATCATCGCTTTGAGTTCAAATACAGACTCAGACACTTATTAACTGTGCAGCCCTTGTTGGTTTGTCTCAGTTCCCTCATCTTTACTATAAGGTAGAGAGGGAAGTGGAACATAACTCTAGTGTCTTTGTCAAAAAAATTCAAATGAGACCACAAAGAGTCAGATAGAAATGACTGAACAACAGAAATAATAAGTATAAAGAATAGAAAGGGGTAATGAAAGTCTTTCATGAACTTATTCAAAGTGATTTAGAAGCAATGATGCACAGGGACAATAATAAGGTACATCAAAAAGACCACATATGCCAGTGTTTTTCTCCTGGAGTTTATATACTCTTAAAAAATTGAATTTTAATATTACTGGTCTCCTTTGTAATCCTATATTTTAATTTTATAAATTTAAAAATATTCTATAAAGGAATCTAGAGGTTTTATAAGAATAGTAATACAGATACTGAGACAGTAATACAAAAATAAAACATAATTAAAAAAATAATGAATAACCCCTAATCATATCTAATTCAGAATTTGTAACATCTGTATTTTTATTCATAACAAATTAGCAAGCTATTTAACTATTTTTACATTTCTATGATTAGAAAAATAGATAATCAGATATCTGTTTCCCTGTAAAATATACTCATATTTAGTATTTCTAATCTTTTAGCATCTATTTTTATAATCTCATTAGACTGATGATCATTTGGACTTAATTATACTAGCTAAGGAGATTTATTGTAACAGAAAGAATAGATTTTGATATTGTGTTTTTAATCACCCCAAAACTTGTATAATAATTAGATGATAGTGGACATATAATAAGTGTCATGGAGACCTAGTTTCATAACACGGAATTTTAAAACATGAAGCAATCCCAGAGATTTCTTATCCAATCTACTCAGATGAGGAAACCAATATTGGGAAGTTAGTTGATTTGTTTGTTCTCCTTTAATTATCACTGCTATGTCCCTGGGGCATAGTACAGGTCCTTGTACATAGAAAACATTTAATAAGTATTTGTAGAATTGAAATGTAGAGGAAAAGCACCAGATTTGGAATCAGGATGATATGGGCTAACAGTGGACAGTAAGGGGGTAGTAATAGGAACAGGACCCTCATACTCTGAGATCTTGCATTTGTCACTAATTAGCAATGGTTAAACACCAACTGCAAAATCTAAAGGTTAAGCATTAGTCAAGTATGAATTGTATGTTATTCGATTACCCACTCTGGGTACTGGATCTGTAACATTCTATACTGGGCATCAGCTTTGTACCTACTCTGTTTCATTAATTATTTATATTGTCCTTAGAAATAATTAATTACCTATGATGGTCCTCCAAAGAATGGCAGCATCCCTTTCTCCATCTTCTCATCCTAGAACAGCAGCAAGACCTTCTCCCATACTGACAAATGATGACAAGATAGACAATAGAGGAACATGGAACCTGCACACTGAAGACTGGCATTCCAGAAAAATCTCCCATCTTGTGCATGCTCCTTATTTCTTATGGGCCGCCACCTGAATTTGGAAAGATAGATGCTCTTTCCAAATACAGGTGGAAGCCCATAGGCCCATAGGACCTCAATAAATATGCCAACCCTGATTCAAAGGGTATAGAAGGTACTATTCTCTGAGGTGGAAACTGCCACTCCTTGGTGGAAGCTGCCACTCTACAGCTGAAGCACCACACTGCAGTGGAGATATTACTCCATATTATCAATTCCAAAGAGGCTATTCTATTAGCCCTTAGACTTAAGCACCAGCTCTAAGGTTACCTGATTAACCCCCAGACTATTCTACCTTTATGCCACAAAAAAACAAAACAAAACAAAACAAAACAAAAAACCACTTCTTCAAATTCAATTCTTTTACTTCTGGATTGAATGGAATTTGAGTCTCCCATTCTTGGGGAGAGACCCTGCTAAAAACTTGGGTGTGTGGGTTCCATTTCCAGTTCTATTGTTGAAAGTGTGTGACCTTAAATGAGTTAGGTAACCTCTTCCATAACATGCTTTATAATCCTTTCCCAGTTTTTACCTTATTTGATGTATCTTTTATTTTTCTCCATTCATATAGCTGAAACAAAGAAAAAGCAACTTTTTGATGTAGCTATTGTTATTATTCTTAGCTTTCCTCAAAAGCCTTAGTTCAGTAACACTCACAATACACTTACAGGAACATGGTATGATCTTACATTCATTCTCATTTCTTATACTTGCTTCCATCTTCCGAACGTGTCTTTTGAAATCTCAGTTGGTTGGTGAATTCTCTGTGGAGCCATGTCAATCTCTTTATACAATTCCACAAAGGGCAAATGTGCTTTTCCCAAATGTCTAACTTACACATGAGGAACAGTTGAATCTATCTTCAAAGTTAAGTTAAAAATATAACACCTTGATAATGAAAAAGGTAGGAATGAATCAAGAGGAAATACTGTTTCTCGACTTCAAACTATAAACTGTCATCAAAATTATTTGATACTAGTTAAAAAAGAGAAAGGAAGATTAGTGAAAAAGATTAGACAAGAAGGAAGCAGAAATAATTAAACTCCCCAATGTTAATTAAACTTGAAAAAATAGGTTACCAAATAAAGAATGTTCTATGCAAAAGAGAAGGGATAAGATAATTACTAAAAAACAAAAACAAAACACTCACAAAACTATGGGTGAAATTGGGTATAGACTAATATCTTAAAAACATAACAATAAATTGAAAATTCATACATGACTTCATTTTATCATTAGAAAGGAAGCAGGACACATACATATATAGTTATAATTATATTAAGGATATAAATTCACTGTCAAATAAAAAAGAGAAGCAATTACAAAAAAATTAAATACATTGCATGAAATTGATAGAATTTTTCAGGAATAGGATAAATTCTACTGTGTTAAGAAGGAAAGACAGTGATTGAGGAGAAAATGTATCAAATGCAATACTGGAGGATGCTCAGTCAATACAGCTGCCTGAATAGGGTCAGATAGTCCAACTCCTTCATACCAATTCCAGGAAACAAAACAAAACAAAACAATCCTTAAATATTTCTGAATGACAAGGGATGGCCTAAAACTTCAATGAGAAATTATATTAAGTGCTATTTCCATCATAGAACTCAAAAGAAATTCACCGAGAAGCCATGGGCAATAAGAAATGGGACCCTGACAAAAAAGTCAGTTCTAGTACAAATACACAGAATGACTGTCTATAACTATATACAGAAAAATGTCAATGACAGATGTAGTCATGATGCCAGAGAGAACAAAGGCTCCTAGAGAAAGATCTGAATTTTCAAGAACATAGTTAGGATGCTAGAAGCTATAGGGAGTGGTAGGAAGTAGTGGTTTAAGTCTAGGGTAGTTTTAACCTGCAGATGGAGACACTTCAGATCTTTGGGCTCTGAGGCCTATGTCACTCTGTACTGAGCTTCCAAAGATGGTCCTAAAGAACTACTGCTCTGATCATCAACGTTCCATGGAGCCCAAATACTTGGAGGTAGAGGTAAATCCAGGAACAATTACAATGCAGATCATTATGATCAAGCAGGACCAACAATTCTACCAAAAAGTACAACAGAAATAGGGACCTGGTCCTGGCACAAAGCCCCAGCTCAAGAACCAAGACAAGAGAAATGAGTAAAAATAAATACAATAGAAGACCATTCTAAAGAATTGGTAAATCCAAAAGTACTCAGAAACTAAACTTCAGGGAAACTTTCGAAGTACTATGATCAAAGAATCTAGATAATTTTTTCCCCAAAATGACTATATGAATTAGAATGTTAAGAATTTTTTTTTAAAAAAAATCAAACCTCTTAAGGAAAGAATTGAAAGAAAAGTAAATTAAATTAATTAAATAGTAAACTTTATATATGTAATAGATGACTTGAAGATAAGGAAAGACTAAGGGGAAATAAATAACTACATAAGAAAGCAAGACATATTGGAAGAAAATAAAAAGACTGGGGTGAAAAAACAAAATGAAAATATATTTATTTGAAATGTCTGTTATAAACAATAATTGACTTGGAAAACAAAGTATGGAGACATAATTTAAAATTCATCTCATTTTTCTGGAAAATTGATTTAAAAAAAGAAAAATGAAAAAGCTTGAATCAATACTTTAAGGAATCATGAATGAAAACTACCTAGATCTATCAGAACCACAAGGCAAACTGATGATAGAAAGAAGTCTTTAACTATCTACTATGAACTCAAAACAAAAGATGTATGAATGGCATATCTAAATCCAAAACTTTCAAAGTTAAATAATAATAATCCCTATAGTGAGCCATAATGAAATCATATAAGTATCAGGGAAACACAATCAGGATCACATAAGACTTGCCATTTTTTTCTTTAAATGAGAAAAAATGTTGTGAAAGTTTCCCAAAAGGCAAATGTTATAAACTTACAACCAGGAATAAAATATCCTGAGTGGCTGAGAATAATGCTAAAGGGGATGATGAATAATGCTGTTTATAACTGGTTGCAGGACAGACTTGTTAGAAGAGAACTGCAAGGAGAAGTGGTATAAGACAGATCACCTTTTTTCCACTAGTATATTCATTTTATCTTATTTTTTTCTTTACCTTAATAAACCTCTCAGAACAGAACCAACCCACTACCAGGTCCTTGTTATTTCTTATTCTCTTTCTAAATATACTTCGATATTGAGATTCTGAAGGTATGAATTGTGTCCAGAGAGAGAAACTCTTAAAGTACTATAATTATGGACTTGAGGAATTTTTGTTCCAAAAAAAAAAAAAAGACTACATCAATATCTAGAAGAAATGAAGAATTAAAAGAATTTAAATAAAAGTTCTTGAGGAAAAATAACACACACATAGACAGTGCCAACCTTGAAAAACATGGAACCAAAAGAGTAGTTAGAAAGAACAAGTCTTTAATCGGGACAAAGGAAGGCAATGCTCTATTGGTCACTACACAGATTCAAGCACAAGATACCATACAGAGACTAGCTCTGGGACTCTGGGAACATTATCTCCAGAAAAATGCACCTCAAATGGGAATTTTTCAATGAGCTGAGGAACTTGGGTCCTATATACCTTCTGGGGAATAAAGGACAGGAAGGACAATTGATTGGTTTACAATGGAGACAAGAGAAGGAAGATGGTGGACAACCTGGGAGAGACCTACATACAATGGGAGTAACTTCTAGGACAAAAAGTTTTCCTAATATTTTATTATCTCTATTGCTTCTCTTCAGAGTGCTTAATGGCTGATTGATGGTCTATTGTTCAGCCTAAGAAAAAGCTCAGTCTGGGAGTTCCCTGAAGGTGAATTCCCAAGGGACAAAGATAAATTTTGCAGTTCCATAAAACAGGGTCATCAACAATTGTGCATATAATTATACATTCAGGCTTTTAATAATATAAAGGCATTATGGATGGAACAACTCTGGCTGAGTAAGAACTTTGAAATATCTACTACTAATAATATCACATTATTAAGAACAACAACTAACATGTGAGTATTTACTATTTGTCAAGTACTTTGGTGAATGAAAATTACTTTGCAAATTAATTTGCTACTATCTCATTTGAACCTTACCACAACACTGAGAGGAGGAGTATAAGTGCTATTATTCTCTTTCTATGAATGAGGAAACTGAGACAGAGGTCAAGAGATTTGCCCAGAGTCATACAATAGTAAATATATGAGGTCCTATTTGTACTCAGTTCTGGGCAGCTAGGAGGTAGAGTGCATAGTATGCTGGATCCTGAGGTCAGGAAGATCTGAGTTCAACTCAAATTACCATACCTGTGTGAAGCTGAACAAATTGTTAATAGTGGTCTCTCCTCATCTATAAATTTGGTAAAATAATATACCCTCCAGTGTTGTCAAGATTAAAGAGATAATAATACTAAAGTATTCGGCTTGATGCCTAGCATATTGTAAATTCTATATAAAGTTTTGTCTATTTATGATGATGCAGATGATAATGCTGACAATAATTCTGTTTGCTTATTTTTCCACTGTACCATCTAGCTACTGTGTAGAGGGATTCTCCCCTCCTTCTCCTGGATTGCTGACCCAATTCATCCCATTTTTTACATGCCAGTGCTGCATCCATGAATGTAAATAAAAGGGTGTGGGTGGAACCCACCTGTCCTTCTGCTTCCCTGAGAAGGTAGGTGAGACCTACAGAGAATCCTGCAGGATGAGCTACAGGTGGTCTGACTTTAAGAAAGTAAGAAAGAGACTTTAAATCTATGCTTATCTGCTATTTTCTATTTCAAGTGATTATTAATAAATTTTATGGAAAATAAAAACTTGGAAATATTAATTTTCAATCTAACATTACCTGATTGCTAGTGTAAGAGGCAATAGAAACCTAAAAAAATAAATGTATTTGAACAGTGATAAAGGACTATAAGATATTGAACTACTAACAGTGCTATAGTGGGAGAGGAAACTCTCATCCCTTCAAAATCAATATTGAAGAATATAGAGAAAGGAAATAAGGAATAACAAGAAAGGTGGTAGTGGATTGGTTCCATTCTGAATGGTTTATTAAGGTAAAGAAAAAAGAAGATAATGAGAATATATTAATGGAGAAAAATGATGCATGTTATACCACTTCCTCTTGTAGTTCCCCTTCTAATGAGTCTATCCTGAAGCTAGCAATATAAACGGCAATTTTTGTACCTGGAACCAATGGAGCAAGACATTCTCAGGGCATTAAACCTTAAAACACCCTTTCAATTGAACCCCTGTGGCAAGAAATCCTGGAATAGCACAAAGTCATTATTAAGAACTCTGCTATTTGTGAAGAATCAGGGCTGGATGAATTAATGGCCTGTGGACTTTAGGTATACACAGTGTTAGAAGGAAAGAAAGCACTGTGCCTTGTCTTCCAGTTTTAGTTCATTTTTCTTTCTAACTAGGAAGTAAGCACAATGATTTCTATATGATAAAGGTTTTAAATATGTGATTTCATTTTCTAAGTCCTTGGACAAAGTCCTAATTACTCCAATCTATTTAAAAGAGATCCTGGGCTCTTAAAACCATAGTTAAATTTACAGTAGACATTTCATTGAACATTATCCTTTAAAGAGTATATGGTGCCATACATGTACAGAAAACAAGGTTGGTTAATGTATTCTAGTCTTTATAAATTTTTAAATTAAGGTGTGAATCTTATTTATGTATTTGGTCGCAAAACACTTAGGTCTTCATATGATTCCCATTAAGTCTATTTTAGTTGCTTCAAATATAAATGTGGGAGGAGAGACAGTCCCTTTGTTAAGTATATAACTGATTGCAAGGATAAATCAACTCAGACTCCTCATTTCTTGCTTTTTGTCTGCAAAAAGGTTTTAAAGCAGACAAATGAAGATTGATAACTAGGTAAGTCACATTCTTCACTGAGCAATTCAAATTAAACACTACAAACAAAATCTTTACATGAATTCCCTAACCCAAGCAAATTCACTCCTGACAGTTCAAGTGGTTATAATTAAAGTTAGACCCATGAACAAACTGTTTTTTAGATTTGCAAAAGTGTAAAAAAATTTTTTAAAGAGCTTCTGTATTTTTAAATATATGTTTCTGAATTAGGACATGAAATATAATATTATACTATCCTTTCACTGTATGGCAATATCTCATCCAACAGATGGTCAAAATTATCTAAATCTGTGATGGGATTTATGTAAAGGCATATGAAAATAGCCCTTTATTTTATTTATTTTTATTTTTCAAATTTATACTCTTCTTTATTCTTCTTTACTTTTATTTTTATTAGCAAAATGTCCATTGAGTAGGTAGGATTTTACTCCTTTCATTTTAGAAAAAAAATATTCCTTTTCTTTTCCCCTTGAACTTTTTTTTCTCTGTTGTCAGTCTAAAAATACTGTGGTCCTTTAAAAATGAATAAAGGGGAGCAGAGTAA
Organism: Gracilinanus agilis; assembly: GCF_016433145.1. NCBI lineage: Eukaryota > Metazoa > Chordata > Mammalia > Didelphimorphia > Didelphidae > Gracilinanus > Gracilinanus agilis. Next base: position 104,296,950 of record NC_058130.1, read on the forward strand.
GCATTTCTCCCTAAAAATCCACTCTCTTATTTTCTTCATTCTCCACTTGTCTTAATGGCCAGGTGTGAGAAGATTTTTTTCTTCACCATCAGACAGATGAGAGACTGCCATGTGATTCTGGTATTAATCATATCTTTTCCCCCTTAGTGGCTTCCTGAAGCAGCCTCATGGATTCTACATCATGGGTCACTAGAAAGGTCACAACTACAGAATATTAACTGTCTAGAGAAGCCAGTGATTATATTACTATATACAACTTTTAGAGTTTTATAATTCTCTCAAAAAATCTGGAATCACCCAAGTCTGCTTCTGTAATCCTGCAGCTGTTTTATACAATGGTAAAATCAAGAAAATCATTGTTGACCTACTTAGCCAACAACCTATTGTGTTTTGTCTAATGAAATTAGTCATTCAGGATTTAGACAACTCAATTCTGTTTAATTTAGCATTTTTTGAGCCCTTGTTTTGTGCAAAACCCTGGCTAGGAGCTGAGAATACAGGATTCAAAAGCAAAAGAAAAAAGTTCCCAAGTTCAAGGAGCTTGCCCAAGAAGAATAGGAAGTAGTCCAAACATATACCCATTTAAATATGCTACCAGGAATAGAAAAGTCATTTCAAGACATAGAATATGCTAATCAAGAGAATCAGGAAAGGGTTTGCATAGGATGGGGCTTGTGCTTTGATAGAAGCTAAAGATTTGATAAGGTAGATGTAAGGATATAGTGAATTCAAAATATGAGGCAGCACTTGGAGAAAGTCACAGAAGTGGGATAAAGAATACTATGTCCAGTGGAGGCAATAGCTGGTAGATCAGTTTGACAGGAAGAGTGCCTAAAGAAGGGTAATATGACTGGACAATTATGTGGGATCCATATTATAAAGAAGTTTTTATTTTATACCAGGAGTGATGAGTATCCATTAAAATGTTTTTTAATGAGGGGGATGTTGACATCATCAACTCAGTTTTAGTAACTTCAATTTGGCTGCCTAATTGAGGACTGACTAGAGATGGGAGAGGCAGGAGGCAGAATTGTTTAAGAGCCTATTTAATAGTGCAGGAGAGAGTTGAGAAGGACTGAATTAGGAAAGAGACTGTGAATAGAAATGGATAGAAAAAAAGCTGTTGTGGAAGTAGTATCAATAAGACTTGGCATCACTATCCCACAAAGGACTAATCACAGATGAAGAGAGTCTGTTGAAACACATAGCAGATTTCTTGTGTTCTGCTTTCAAAAGGTGCTCATTGGTGCATGCTCTCCCCAAGCACTACATGATCCAGATGACTTCTATTGCCAGATGTTTTTGCTAAGGCAGCTGGCCAACCCTTTTCTCTAGGCTTGTTTTCTTTTCCAAACTGGCAAGAATGATGAGAATTCTATGGAATAATAAGGGAGGAAACAACCATAAAATCTAGTTGTTAGGTAGGAAAAAAGTATGAAGAATTGTAAGTTTTGGCTGTCAAACTAAAGTTGAGAGTAAATAATGGTCCCAAGCAGACTCAATAAATTCTCCAGCCTTATGACTTTTCAAGAGACATGGTATTCCCACAGATTCTGGAGAATCTCTCCAGATTGACTGTTTATTTGAATATTAGTGCTTATATTTATATAATGCTTCAAAGTTTGCAGAACATTTTCTGGAAAACAACTCTGCAAGGTAGGTACTGCATATTTTCATATCTACCTGCATCAAAGGAGTAAAAGAGAGATAAGAAAATAACAAAACTGAAATGGCAGAATTGAAAACTGAAGTCATCTCTCTTAATTGCAAATTTGTCACACATTCCAATAGAGAGTAGCATATTTTTGGCACTATTCTCTACCCTCACAACTGTCAGCATGGGTTGTCAGAGGTCTTCTTGTCCTCTCAGACTTCTAGAGGTAGTCTTGAGAAGTTGAGGGTGATTTTCTAATTAAATGACTCAGTCCCCTAGAGCAGTGATGGGCAAACTTTTTAAAGAGGGGCCAAAGGAAAGGAAATGCTCATCCGTCAGTCTGTTTCTAAAGCAATTCTTTCGAAGTTTCATTGTACTGTATCCTACTCATTGTATTTGTCAGATTAGAAAGAACGTCCCTTGGCCAGATAGAACATTTTAGGAGGTCACATCTGGCCTGCGGGCAGTAGTTTGCCCATCACTGCCCTAGAGGTATGAGGATGCCAATTGGTTGTACTTAATCAGCTTTTAGAAAGGAGTATTCATTATAGTTGTGTAGGTGGGACAATATAATTGCCCAAATCCAGTACCCTGTCCCACAAGTACATAAAGATTCCAGGGGAAAGCAAGCTCAAGTTTAAAGCACTTGTGGAAAAAGGGAAGTACTCAGCTTCTGGCTGCCTAAAGTCTTTGCTTTGCTTTGTATGATAATCAAGACATTCCCTTTAGGAATGGTGTAGCTTTTCTGCTAGCCTCCTTGAAGTGTCTTGTATTCTTTCCTAAATTTGTCTACCATCAGCTATTAATAAGATGTTTTTGTGATGTTGATGGAAGTCTTCCCCACCCAACCTTTTGAAACACATAAAATCTTGCCTTAGAAGGGCTGGGAGATAAAAGGAAACTGAAGTTGAGGTCCCCCACCTCACTGATACCTTTTCAGAGCCTAGACTGGAATAACTCTTTCCTCTGCTGTCAGAGGCTACTGTAGAATAGCTCTTTATTCTGCTACCAGACAATCACATCATTGGGTTCTGTCTCCACTTCACCCCATCTCAAACCATGAAGTATGACCAAGTCTCCTCAATCAAGCTGAATATAATTCCTTGTATAACTACAATAGGGTTCATTCAATAGATTTTGAGGACTTAAATTAACCAAGTTTTTCATACCCACTCTGAAGCTTTTTCTTTTTTGATTCTCTAGAAGTATTTTCACATGGCTAAGGTATCAGAGTATATCATCATATTAGTTATCTTAAGGGTTGGAGGGTGACTAGGGTGATGTATTAACTATATAAATTCTCACCACTTTAAGATTAAAATTAATATTTAGTAACTAAGTATAATATTTTATAAGATTTATTAATAATTACTTGAAGTAGAAGAAATAAAAGGAGAAGTATAAAATCCAGCTTTCCCAGTCATGATCAGAGGAAAAGAGTGCAAGGGAGAAGCTACACAAAATTTATATCCTCCCTACATTGGCACACAAGGTGAGAAGGAACATGGGAAGCTGGGAAAAAGAGTTCTTCGGGAGCAAATTTCTAATTACATACCACTAAAAGAGCATGTTGCCAATAGTCTCTACCGCTCCTTTTCTTACTGAAAAAAGCTGACAATTCACTCACACTTTCCCTAGCAAATACAGCTACAAAGCTACCTCTCTCTAGATTTGTTACTCAAGAAAAGTTTAGTCCTTATAGGGAAGATACCCAAGTCTCATGACTGAAACAGACTTAACTTCAGTTGTAATTTCAAGGCATTAAATATTTATTACGCACCTTCTTTTTTGGTTAATAATCTTTCTATCAGGGTTTGGTAGGACTTCCCTGTGAAGAACCCTAATTTACTAAGTAACCTGGGAGTTTTATTTCTTCCCATCTCAGGAAAAGAGAAAACTAACATGATATCAGAACTGGAGAGTAGAATTTTCTGCTCAATGGGAGTTTTAAAGGTTATTTCTCTCTTTAGAAGAGAAGTTGGGGTATGTGAGGGAGTGAAGGGAGGATAGATAGGAAAGTAGGAGTGGGAAAAAGGAGAGAGGAAGGTAGAAGAAGGGAAAGGAAGGTAGCAGTCCCCAGCCCTGACAGGGGGAAATAGACCAGAGCTCTTTGGGGCTCAAATAAAAGATCAGAGAGCAACTTTAGGGTTTAGAATAGCTAGGTTTTATTTAAATCAGAAAGGGGAAGGTCTAGGAAAAACTAGGAGGTAGATAGAATGGGAAAAAAGCACCGAGAGATCAGGTTAAATAGCATCAGCCAGCCTCCAGGCTCCAGAGAGCAGAGCAGAACAAAAAAAATGGCTGGCCAAACTTTCTCTTTTATACTTTCTCCAACACCTCCCACAAAGGAAGTGGGAAGTGCCAGGGGAAGTTGTAGCAGGGAGCCTGGGAAATATAGTCTTCCTGGGCTTACAACAATTCCAAACTGCACAGGTAGTAGTTGTCAACCTTGGTTTATGAAACCCTCAATTTGCCTTTGTCCCATGGACACTTGGCTTCAAGAAAATCCCAGATTGACCCTTTGTCCCAGGCTGAACAATAAGCTACCAAGCACCTACTGAACACCCTGGAGAAGAATGTTAGAGGTAGTCAAGTCATAACTCCCCTTTTTTTTGGTCTTCTAAGCATCTCTTATTTTATTTAGGCCTCTCCTAGGTACCCTACCCTTGGGCTACAATCTCTTTCCCCAGTCCTTGTGTAACCAGGCAGTTCTCTTCTCTATAAGGTATAAATATATCCCCAAGTTCTTTAGTTGGATGGAAATTTCCATTTGTGGTGATTTTTTTTTCCTTCAGTCATTGTTCCCAGAGTCTCAAAGCTTGGCTGTATGTGGCATTGTGTGTTTATATGACTCTGTGTAGTGGTCATAAAACCATTGTCTCCCTTGTCCAGATTAAAAATTTGTATTTTTGTAACTGCTTTGGTGGGCCTGTGTTTTTCCAGGTTGACATAGTGGAAGCAGGAGTGCTGGTGCTGACAGGAAGTTCCTCCTCAAATCCAAGTCTCTCAAGAGGTAAAAGATGTAAGAGCTAAAATCATATAACCATTCTTTGGTTTTTATTTTTTTATAAATCACATGCATTTGCTTTTGTGACTGGAATACTAATAAAACAAAATAAAACATTAGCTAATTATAGGGGAATATGGAGGAATTACAGATCATTTTGTTTTCTCCTTGCCTTACTTCAGTTGGATATAACACTGTTTTCTAGGAGTTTCATTTTATTGTGTTTTAAAGAATATATTTGATTGATATCTTCTTATTTCTTATAAACTTATTTTCTTCTGTCCATCTGTTTGCAAATGGACACAAAGAGCCATCAGAGTCACATAGGAAAGTCACTTTCCTGGGTCAGGACTGGAATCTCAAACTTCTAGTCATTTTTAAAGAGTTCTCCCTCTTTAACAGAAGGTATTTAAGTTTTATAACTAAAAATCTATGCACTTGGGCATTTCAAATCTGTACTCATTAGGCTGTGGATTTAATCATTTTCTGACATCTAGCAGTACAGATAAAATGTAAAAGTTCAATAAAATACCCTTGATTTCTATAATTCTAATCTTTGATTGGTAGTGTTGTGGGAGAGCTTTAAGGTAAAACCCTGGATTTGGACAGTATGCCCTTTGTGAGAATGCAAGAATCCAAAACTTAGCTTGAAAATAAAAAGAGACATTTATTAATTTAGAAGCAGTGTTGAAAGGTAGGGAAACAGGTGCAAGAGTGGATGCTGCCTCCTAGAGGAGATGAGTTCTGGGCTTTTTATGCCTGTTAGACAACAGGAGCTACAGGACCAGGGATGAGGTTAGGCAGAAGTGAGGGTTGTTTGTCACCTGACCAGAGATGGAGTGATATTTTGTGTCCCAAAGACTTATAGTTTAGAGCAGTGGTTCCCAAACTTTTTTGGCCTGCTGCCCCCTTTCCAGAAAAATATTACTTAGCCCCCTGGAAATTAATTTTTTTAAATTTCAATAGCAATTAATAGGAAAGATAAATGAACCTGTGTCCATCACTGCCTCCCTGGATCGCTGCAGCACCCACCAGGGGGCGGTAGTACCCACTTTGGGAATCACTGGTTTAGGAGATGAGTAATGTCCTAGATACAGCCTGATGCTCTCAGAGCACAACTGGAAGATGTATATCTGTGTCCATATCAAAATCTAAGGGGGGATTGAAGGGGAATATTTCTCACAGGGGTCTTCCTCTTTGTGGGTCTCTTGTAGTGCTAAGGAAAAGGGGTATCCTTTTCCTTAGCACTACAAGAATGCAAGGAAGGAAAGGAATTTTCCTATATCTCTTTTGACCTGGAATGCTTCTGGAGTTTGGGGTGTCCAAAGGAAACCCAGAGTCCCTTGCAAATAGCACATGGCATATGTTTGCTTGCTTACCTCTTGTTTCTTCTTATCCTCTGGAAACTGTATACCCTATTGTTAGTAGACTGGAAGTAAAGAATGAGACCTAAAAATAGAAGGAAGTGAAGGTACAGAATGTAATGCTCAACCAGGCCTGCTCTTAATCTTCTATTCTTCCACTGTTATTGAAAACAGCTACCCTGAAGCTAATTGCCTCTTTACTTCCATTTGGGATTACTAAAGGTAGAACACTTAAGGAGAGTGAGGATATTATGTGGGTTGCAAAGACTATGTCAGTTTAGACTGTGGGAGGAAGGAGCCAGGTGAGGTTCATGGGGAAAAAAAAAATCAGAATCAGCACTGGGATAGCATCATGAATGCTATCTGTATTTTTGTATGTCTTCCTATTGCCATTAAATAAAGACATTAAAAGGGTTCTGGTTTATATTTCTATGTGGGATTTTGAGCAACAGTTATCAATTAACCAGGAACTGGCACATCCCTGCCCCAACATGCAGGTTTTGAGGAAAAAATAACCAAGATCAAGAGTCATCAAATGCTTCATTCTTGAATATTCCCAAAGCTACCAACTTGAGAACATGCTTGTATTAGCATTATCTAATCTGTATAAATGTCTGGTCGTCTGGTCCCAAGGATCTAACTGTTTAATCTATTCAGCAGCTTCCTGTGGCATAACATGATACTTGCTGGGATATGGTAAGAATAAATGAGATAACACACATTAATTTATTTCAATTGCTCTGAAGAACTTTATGACATTTTAATCTTTGAGATTATATCCTTGAGAATATATGAATATTTACCCAATGGCCCCCAGAGCAGCCTATGTTTTCCAGGGAGAGGGGTAGATCAGTTTAGGGAAGATGCTAAATTTCATTATAGTATATTGTGAAGTTATATTACAAATGAACTCTTCTCAGAAACTCTGTGCCTTTAAGTCCAATTTAATTGGTCATCATGACTATTTTATTGATTAGGGGGCAAAAAATAGTCTGATCACATTGATTATGGATTTTTAAAAATAATCCATGCCACTAATTGATTACCTCTCATTTTTATGCTTCTGGCTTATGTATATACCATCTGTTCCTTTTCCAGACAGGATTTCAAATTTTAAAAATTTTACCAAACATTTATGGGAGATGCAAAAATGTGATGAGATGGAATGAGTAATTTAAGAGGGAGTTATAAATTTTAAAGTAATATTTTTCTCCAAAAATATGATGAATTTTAGGATATTCTTAATATCCTAGTGAACTAAATTTTATCTACCTTTATCTATGATGAGTTAGAGTATGTAAATTAGGGCTTTGATGTAAATTTTTATAATCTTTCACAGTAACATTGACCCACATGCATTAGACTGCATTGACCTGTTTTTTTCTTCTAATAATGAAGCTGAATAATAGGATAATAAGCACAGCAGCAGCAATGATAACTATACTGGAAATACAACATCATCATAGATAACAGTTGCCCATAATTGCCCAGACACTGCAGTAAAACATTAAAATTTCATCATCTCATTTTTATAGACATCTTTCAGGAGACTGAGAGTTATTTTGCTCTCAGATATCAGACTAATTTACTCATGACCTCAATATTAAATGAAAAGCTCAAAATATAAATTTTTTACAGAAGAAATCCAAATTGTCTGAGAAAAGCAAAAAAAAAATGTTATCTCCATTATCCTTACTACTAGGATTATCTTAACTTCAAGCCTCTAGAAAATGAACTGATATGTTAATATAATATATTTATTCTGTTGCAAAAAGTAATCATTTCCTCCCATTTATACAATATACTAATAAACATTAAACATAAAAGAACAGTGGGCAGAGAGCACCTTGTCCTAGTATTATTTCTATCAAATATCTATCAAATATGATGATAAAATGAGAATAATATTAATCCTACAAATAAAATATTGATATAACCCTTTGAATTTGCAAAGTGTTTTACATACACTATGTGATCCTTGTGCCAATGTGATCATAGTGAAATAAGTGACACAGGAACTAATAGCCTCATTTTACAAATGAAGAAACTCAGGTTTAGAGAAGATAAGTGACTTGGACATGGTTAAAGGTGGGTTAGTATAAGAGGAAGAATTTGAAATCATATAATTATTGCTCCAATCCCAATACTCTCTTCTTTAGATCTGAAATGAATTTTAAAGCTCATCCAGTCCAAGTCCAAGTCTATTTTACATATAGAGAAACCAAGAACTAGAGATATTCAATGGCTAGTCCAAGCTCATCTAGGTAACAAGTGGCAGAATTAGGCTTTGTTCTCAGACTATCTGTTAATCCATTCTTCTTTTAATCTCTTTTCCACACTACACTACATTTGAATTATCCTTCATTCTCCTCTGTTTTACTTCATTTCTTTGATGAAGAAATGGACCCTTTCCTTGTCAATACCTTGTCTTCTTCAGAACATTTTCCTCAAATCATACTCTCTTCCTTTGGCTACAATTTCTATCTACTACATGTTATCTTCAAATTTCCTCCTCTCACTCCTCAAAAATTAATAATGCCTTCAAACTCATGACTTAAATGAAAGTATTCAATCCAAAATAACTAATGCTATTTTTTAAATAATTTTTTATTTTTAGAAAAAAATTCCCTGGTTACATAAGTCATGTTTTTACTTTACCCTTCACCCCTTTCACCCTCCATCCCCCGACCCCCTTCCCCTCCCCTCCCCCAGTAGGTAATTCGCATTTCCACTGGTGTGGTCAGTCAAGACTTATTTACACATTATTGATAGTTACATGGGTGTGGTCTTTTCAGGTCTACATCCCCAATCATGTTCTCATCAACCCAAGTGTCCAAGCAGTTGTTTTTCTTCTGTGTTTCTACTCCTGCAGTTCTTCCTCTGAATGTGGATAGTGTTCCTTTCCATAAACCCCTCCAAATTGTCTTGGTTCATTGCATTACTGCTAGTACAGATGTCCATTACATTCGATTTTACCATAATATATCAGTCTCTGTGTACAATGTTCTTCTGGCTCTGCTCCTTTCACTCTGCATCAATTCCTGGAGGTCTTTCCAGGTCACATGGAATTCCTCCAGTTTATTATTCCTTTGAGCACAATAGTATTCCATCACCAACATATACCATAATTTGTTTAGCCATTCCCCAATTGAAGGGCATACCCTTGCTTTCCAGTTTTTTGCCACCACAAAGAGCGCTGCTATAAATATTTTTGTGCAAGTCTATTTATCTATGATCTCTTTGGTGTACAAACCCAGCAATGCTATGGCTGGATCAAAAGGCAGGCATTCTTTTATCACTCTTTGGGCATAGTTCCAAATTGCCCTCCAGAATGGTTGGATCAGTTCAGAACTCCACCAGCAATGCATTAACGTCCCAATTTTGCCACATCCCCTCCAACATTCATTACTTGCCCCTGCTATCATTTTAGCCAATCTGCTAGGTGTGAGGTGGTACCTCAGAGTTGTTTTGATTTGCATTTCTCTAATTATTACAGATTTAACTAATGCTTTCTTAAAGATTAAGTGCAAATATTTTTTTTTCTCAAACTTCATCTTTCTTGACAAGTGCATCATTTGATGCTATTGATCATCCTCTCCTTCAGTATAATCATTCCTCTCTAAGTTCTGGAGAATTGTGTCCTCTTGGTTCTGTTGCTACCTGTCTAAAACTTCCTCGTTCTCAATTGTTGGATCCATATTCCACTTGGAATATGTGAATCTACTCCAAGGCCTTTTCATTCTCAAGCCCTCTTTTATTTTCTCATTCTCTATGTCTATGTTTCTATAAGTCTTTGTATCTTTGTCTTTGTCCCCTTACCTTCCCTTTCTCTTTTCTTTTTTCTCCTTTTATTCACTCATATGGATTTAATTATCATCATCATGCTGATAATTTTATGACCTATAATCTATAATCTTTCCCTAGTCCCAAGCTTGTCATGAACCACCTGTTGTATGTTTAAATTTTAATGTCTCAAAGACATCTCAAACTCAGCATGTCCAGAAAAACAAATTTTTATGGACATCTCTTCTAAATTTATCTTTATAATGTATCTCTTGATGTAACTCACAAGGAGAAAAGGACAGACACATGTAACATCTCTGTACAATACCCCCCAACCCCAAGAGAGGGAGGCTGATTCTCATGGGGAATGAGAGGAGACAGATTTGAGCTAGAGGCTAGCACTCTACTGTCTTTAGACAAAGGAATATTGGCTAAATATAAAATCGTACACTTCTTCAAATAGTATTAGTATAGGGCAGTGATTCCCAAAGTGGGCGCCACTGCCCCCTGGTGGGTGCTGCAGCGATCCAGGGAAGAGGTGATGGCCACAGGTGTATTTATCTTTCCTATTAATTGCTATTAAAATTTTAAAAAAAATAATTTCCAGGGAGCTAAGTAATATTTTTTCTGGAAAGAGGGCAGTAGGCCAAAAAAGTTTGGGAACCACTGGTATAAGGGAAGTAACTTTAAGTTTAAAGCCACAGCTACTGATAAAACTTTATTGATGAGAAAGGAAGAGGTTCAAAGCTTGACTCACTTCCCATCAAATACCAGTTCTACCATTAACACAAAGAGAAAATAGTGAAGAATCCATTTATCCAAAGCAATAGCAAAATAAAATCAGATGAAGTATAAATCTCTCTGAAAATATGTACTAAATAATACAGAGTAAATGAGCTATCTCATTTGGGAATAAGGTATCTCAAGTCAACTAAGAATCTCAGATCCCACAGGCAAAATTCCCCAAAGTCTCTAGTACAGCTAAGTAAGTATAAGGACATGATCATAGTTCTACATGTTAGCTTCTTCCCACATTGTTTATTATGATTCTGAAGTGAGATTGGAATCGTGTTCATCTTCTCTTGATGCTAAAAGTTAGCAACTGAAAAAAATTGCAGAGCCTGGATCTCTCTTCTCTCCAATTCTCATCAACTCCAAACCTTCCCTCACCAGGGCCCAGGATATTGATCTCTACCAATGAGAAGAGAATCCCATAGCAATGGACCTTGGGGCTTGCCCTCAAGTCATCAGTGTGTATATCCTTATTATCTTACACTCTTCCTCACTATCACTTATTTTCAACAAGTTGTCATATTCTGATTTGACTGCAGTAAACAATGGGGACTGTGCAACATTTAAGGTTGTCTAAGATCACATAAGTTATTTTTGTTTTTGTTTGTTTTGGAAACCATGTCACATTGTTGCCTCATATTGAGATTGTAGTCAAGTAAATTCCCAATAATTGTTTTTCGGTGAAACACTATCTAGTTCTGACTTCTCCATCCTGTATTAATACACTTGATTTTTTACCCTAGCTCTTCAATTTTCTCTTTGCAAATTTCACTAATTTTCCAGAGTATAGAGATCCAATATAGAAATCCTATAAAGTCCTCTGTCGCTTTAATGTGCTACATGAATGTCAGTTATTATTGTTACAAACGTCCTGTTCCTATCATTAGTGTGAAGCAGCTGCAAATAATTAAAACACACATACAATTCTCCAGCAGTAAATGGCTATGAATAATTAGGGAGGTGTTGTTTACTGAGAAGAAAAAATGAGAAAATTAGGAGGGTGATTTTGGCTTCACAATGAAGGAAAGGGAGCAATACATAAAAGCAGAATTCACAACCCAGAAGGGGGTCCTCAGGGTATTTTTTAACTCAGTACAATATGAAAACTTGGCAAGTAGCCCAGATCTCTAGTCTGTTAGTTTCTTGAGAATATGTTGTTACCTCCAAACTGAGGAAACCTAAGGGGTTACAAGAGAGTTTTTTAAACTTATTTTGTTTCTCATAACCTCCAGCTCTAATATCTGCCATGATCAAAAACTACATCTGTTTTGACCCTTTGCTTTTAAAGATCACTAGAGATATTCTTGTGTGGGGACACATTTTGGAAAATGGTGATTTATAAATCATCCATTTATAAATTCCTCTTGAATGAGCATCTAGAAGAACTATCAAGTCTAAATATTACAAGTTTGAGGAGAGTACGAATCTTTGGTGAGACATTTGAAATCCACTTGGAATTAATTTAGTTCCCAAACATGAACTATTACCAAGTACTTGCATCTGTGTATAGATGTTTTCTTTTTAATCACTTACACGTGTTGAATGCAGAATGCAGTAGTTAACTTTTACATGAAACAAACATCCTTTATTTTAGATTTGTTTACTTACTTGTTAAGATATCTAGAGACAAATTTATTTCACCTTAAAATTAAAATTAGCATAACTACACATTAGTTTTTCTAGAAAATATTTGTCATCCTCACAAATTTTTTTAATAAAATACATTAAGTAAAATTTGAGCAAAATTTATATGGTTTTCCCTTTTCTTATTGCCTTGAGAAAAGAAAAAAGTATGTTAATCGAACAAAGTGAAAGAATAAGTTTTTTTCAGTTATAATTATATTTTTGCATATTAGCAATAATGTTTTTGATGTTCTAAAAGAAAAAAATAAAATTTTGTTTTTGGGGCAGCTGGGTAGCTCAGTGGATTGAGAGTCAGGCCTAGAGACTGGAGGTCTTAGGTTCAAATCCGGCCTCAGACACTTCCCAGCTGTGTGACCCTGGGCAAGTCACTTGACTCCCATTGCCCACCCTTACCATTCTTCCACCTAGGAGCTACTACATAGAAGTTAAGGATTTATTTATTTTTTTCAAATACCAAAGCTAAGACTTCATCATACAATTAAACTGGAAAATTGTTTAATCATTATATTTCATAGAGAATTAGGAAACATAGATTTATTAAAATTATTTACTTTAGTTTTCCTTGAATCATTTCATAGGTAATGAAAGGAATATGATAGTGATATTTGTACTGAAATGAATCCATGATCCATTATTGGATTATATCAGTGGAAGCAACAATCCATCTATTTAGTTTTCATCCAAATGATTTTTTCTCATATTCCTATACATACTTCATATAAAAGAGGTTCTTAACCTTTTATATGTGCATTTTATTCTCCTATACCAATCTATCAAAGCCTGGAAAGCACTTTTCTGAATGTTTCTAATTGTATTGAATAAAATAGAGGATTAAAAAGGAGAATAATAATATAAAAGCATTGTCAAAATATTTTTAAACAAAGTTCATAGTCCTTTGAGTCCTTGCTTCTACCCAAAGTATCACAAAACAAAACACAACTAACAAAAACCTGTGGCTTCTATAGTAGGATATTTGGTAATTAGGAGTTAATTAAGAATTCATTAGGACATAGAGATAAATAACATGTAATTTATAAATGCATAAAGAGAGGTAAATAATGTTTCTTTAAATGGCATTTTGGAGAGGAATTATGGGTGAGAGAATTTTCCCAGAGTATCTTAGGAGGCAGTTAACAACTATCTGGGCACTTTAGGAACTGATCCTATGGTGATAAGGAGGTCTCAAAGGCAGCTTGACAAACCCTGGGAAATTCTCAGTTGCTTTACTATGACAAAATTCTTCTGGCGAACCATAACATCAGAGGAGATTGCTGGTAGAAAAAATCATTGCCAGCCCAGCTGGTTTGCTGTGAGTTTGGAGAAGACTGTGGAGAATCTGAGCTGTTGTTTCCAATTAGACAGCTAAGAAGAAAGACTAACTTACCCATCTTTTGTGAATAAGTTAAACTTTAGTGTAGGATAAGATAAGAATAAGTTTGGGGGGCAGCCGGGTAGCTCAGTGGAGTGAGAGTCAGGCCTAGAGACAGGAGGTCCTAGGTTCAAACCCAGCCTCAGCCACTTCCCAGCTGTGTGACCCTGGGCAAGTCACTTGACCCCCATTGCCCACCCTTACCAATCTTCCACCTATGAGACAATACACCGAAGTACAAGAGTTTAAAAAAAAAAGTTGCAAAAAAAAAAAAAAGAATAAGTTTGGGGGGAATTTAGATAGAAAGGTAGATAGTGTAGCTCTAACATTGTTGGAGACTGAAGATACCCTTGCAGTTCAGAGGGTTTGGGGCTTTTAGGTAAGATTTATTAGCTTAGAGATTAATATATTCTTCTCCACTTATTTCATTTTCCTATCCTCTTTCCTTAGTTTTTTTTTTTTAATCATGGAGATTTAGTGACTTGCCCAGAGTCTCACATCTATTTAGTATTTAAGGCAAAATACAAACTCAGATTTTCTTGACTCTAATTCCTTCTTTGTATCCACTATACTTCTAGAAGCCTAGAATATAGAACCTTGCTTAGGAAAAATGCAAGTTTCATTTCAAACCATATATTAGATGTCCCAAAAGATATAGTTTAGTTTTAAACTTTCATTGCTTAAAGACTTAGCTATTAAGACACCCTGTACACTCAAGCAGGTTTGTAGTATATTAACTTTGAAAAATAAGGCTAACTTTTAAAATACATGCATATTGGTGTTCAGTGGCATACAGTTCAGTATAATAATTATCCAAATCAACTTGGTACCTATAAAAATAATGTGATAAGTGTTCTGTAGCTCTTGCTTTTATGGAAGAAATCTGTTGCTGAACCAAATGTTTCAAAATTTTGTGCCATCATAGGAATAATTAATTTTATTTTCAGTTTCTGCTTTGGTTTCAGCTTCTCTCAAATCTATCATTTCATGGCAACTTTCAGTTTCTTGGCTAGAAGAAAGAGAGAAAAAAAAACCTTCTAAACATATCTGCCATTTAGCTTACATGTATAAAATTTTCAAATTTTGACACATGACTCTTATTGAAACCTACTAATTAGTCAATCTTTTATTCTCCTTTTTATTCTTTTAAAGTGAGCAGGAGAAAGAATGACTTCACATTACAAATAACATCTGACACCCTATAACAAATGGTTTGCTAAGTAGGGGAGCTCTATTCATTTCTCTGGTACAGATGCTCAAATACATGTTCTCTAATTACCAACAACTTTCTGAATAGCTGAATATCAAATGATCTGTTTCATTTGTTCTCTTGCATATATTTTTATATTAAATTCAAAATACACTTATTGGGTACCTATTATATGTCAGAAATTCTTTTAGGAACTAGTAATAAAAATAAAAAACTAAACTTCCCCTCACTTCAAGGAGTTTACACTCAAATTAAGAAGCTGAAGTATCTATCAAAGGTCTTATCCATTTTTATTCTATTCCTTATATCAGTGGTTCCCAAGCATTTTTGGCCTACCGCCCCCTTTCCAGAAAAAATATTACTTAGTGCCCCTTGGAAATTATTAAACTATTTATTGAACTCAGAATAGAATGTAATACAAAAAAAGTGTGGCCATCACCACTTCCCCTGGATAGCTGCAGCACCCACCAGGGGACGGTAGCACCCACTTTGGGAATCTCTGCCTTATATTGATGACTTCTATAATTCCGTATAATTCTTTCTCTGCAATCTTATAAAGCCATTTAGTAAGGTACTTCTTATTAGAGACACCTTCTTGAGATATAGTAGGGAAAGAAAAGAGCATCTGCATTTCAAGTTCTAAGTCAGATTTGAGAGTTACTGGAAGTACTTCTTTTTCATGGATGACTCTTGAATAATGGATTCTAACACTGTTAACAAGAAAAGGTCAACTCCCCAGAGTCAAATGATCTACTGGCCAGTTCAGCATGTTTTTATGCCTCTTTTACTAATCCAAAAGGCTTCAACTGAAGTTATTAAGGCAGGGGTAGCACTCATGATCTCAAGCAAAGTAAAAGCAAAATAAACCTAATTTAAAGAGATAATCAAGGAAACTACATTTTGTTGAAAGATGTCATGGATAATGAAGTAATATAAAAAATTAAAGCAAGTTTTTCTGATAAAGACATTTCATAAATATATACTATTTATAGAATCATCAGCTTTATAAAAATAAGAACCATTCCCAAATTGATAAATGGTTAAAAGATATAAATAAGTTTTCAGAAGAAGAAATCTATAGTCATATTAAAAAATCATCTCAATAACTATAGATTGGAGAAAGGCAAATTAACAAAATTCTTAGAAACCATACATCCCATACTCATCATAAATGACAGAAAAAAGTAGGCTAATGAACCCTTATGGAGTAATGAACAGGCGCATCTATTATGGAGAACAATTTAGAACTTTGACAAAGGGCTATATAAAGTTTTATGACTTTAGCTCATCAACAACACTACTAGGTCTATACCCCCAAAGAGATGATAGAAAACAGAAAACAACCTATAGGAAATAAAAAATTTATATGATTTTTTGTGGTAGCAAAGAATCTAAAATTGAGGGGTTGTCATTAATTGGGGAATGGCAGGAACAAGTTGTACATGAACATGACTGAACTGATTGCATATGATTGTCATGAACTACTATTATACTTATAAGAAATGCAAAGGGGGAGAGGTGTCTTCAGGGAAAAACAACAAACAAACATGGCAAGAACCAAGATCTATAGAAACTGATGGAAAGTGAAGTGAGAAAAACCAGATTATTGTGCAAAGTTACCACAATGTTGAAATGAAGATCAGTTGTAAAAGACTTGTTTACTCTGACCAATTATTCTATGATCCAATACAATTCTAAAAGATTTTTGGTTAAAAAATGCTATTCACCTACAGAGAGAGAACTTGTGAATGCTGAGTTCAAATTGAAATATAATTTTCCCAGTTGATTTTTCTCACTTTAAAAATATTGCTAATATGAACATATATTTAAATTATTTCACTATTATTATTTATATCATTTTGCTTACCTTCTCACTATGTAGTAGTAGGATGGAAGGAGAGAATTTGGAACTCAAAATTTAAAAGGAAAAGAATGCTAAAAAAGAATAAATTAAAATGTAATGAATAAAACAGATCAGGAACATTGGGCCAAACCTAAAAGATATTAAAAAGTCAAAATCCATGTTATGATTTAGGAAAAGTATGTCTTTATGATTTTTGGTTTTGTTTTTTAAGCCTGAGTGGTTTTGTGAATTATAAATGTGATATGAATTAAGAACTTTTTTTTTAAAGGCAATGTCATCATAGTATTGAGGGACACAATGGGAATAGGGTGGTCATAGCCCTGTTTTTTCCTGATACCTGTGAAGATGGAATTAACTCTACCCTACCCATTTTTAGATTTAATTACAAGTGTATATACTCCACTTATCTTTAAGTATGGGGAGGTCTGTGACCCACATGTACGAGGGTGGGTGATGAATCAGAATCAACTGACTGCCCCCCTGGGCAGTCCTAAGCAAAACTTTAGCTGTAATTGGTGCACGTAAAGTGGGAGGAAAGCACAGGAAGTGACAAAAGGAATGGTCTTGATAAATTGCAAGAACCTCCTATTAGGAAGGGTCTTTTCACCTTCGACTTGATCATGAAGGAGCTCTGGCTGAGGACTGAGAACTGCTTTCTCTTAGAACTACCATGTGGGTGAATGAAAAGGCTGACTCCCTTCCCTAGCTTTTCTGGAGGTACTAGACTCTGGAGGGGCATTGTAACTAAAACCCTTGTTAATTGAACCTTAGACCCTCTGACTGGGGCTTCTGGAGCCCTGCCAGAATAAAGCCTGGGCTCGAGCACATTGTGTTATAATTATGGGAGGTCTCCTGTATCTATTTGTGGTGGTAGAAATGATGTACAGAGAGGAATAAGATGACACTTCTCCTTTATAACAGTTGCCCAGGCAGGATCCTCAGGTCAAAAGAGGTTTATCCTTTAGGACACACCTGGGGTTAATTGATATATTGATTTGGGCTCTTCAGCTAGGATAACTACGATATTCTGACTACGTTGTCTCCCTTCCCAAAACAAGCTTTGAAACTGATTTAGGAAAGTACTTTAAACTTTATATATTAAACAGGAAGGATAAGGGTAAAGGACTGAGGTATAGGAGACCCTACTTTAATTGTTACTAATGAAACTCTCAACTGCTGGCAAATGAAGAATCAATGTAGCTTCCCTCTGGTTCAGCCTGGCTAGGACTAAACCGGAGCAGGTAAATTGCTGGGAAATCTTCAGCTTCTTCTTCTGTAGATCTTCAGCCTTAACAGTTGAGATATATCCACCCTTTCCATCCTCTTCTTCGTCTCCTGCCCACTTCCCGGATCCCTCCCGGGCCCTGGGAAACCTAGATATCTAGATTATAGGGAGCTAACCCCCTATTTGGTTTTGGGGTCCTGAGTGGTGTTGGTGGCTTAGGATTGTTAAGGCAGGAGAAAGAAAATGAGAACAACCAGACTAGTGGTTAGCCCATGTTGCTCTAACGCTATGGGGTTTGGACTTTATTTTATACTGGTTTCAAACAAAGAACACAAAGAAAGAGTAACAGCTGTGAAGGGGTTACAAATCATACACAATCCATTAAAGTCTAAAAAGTAGAGATATGGGTGCAAGGACAAGGGCCAAATTCCAACCACCAATTAGTAGGGGTTTACTTCTGGGAGCAGAAATAAATTTCATGGAGATGTTTACTAATTGTGTTCTGCCTTGATTTACAGATCTGCACCTGGTCAGATAGTCTGGACTAAATTGTCTGGCTCCAGTCCTTATCTAAGTAATATATTTTTTAGGGTTTAGGCTTCTTAATTATCAAGGAGAGAAATTGTCAAGGAGAGAAATTATTAACTCAGTAGCTTCTGGTCTGGTTATGGACTCAAAGCTTTCCAATGAGTCTATAATGTTTTTCCAATAAGAAAAGGTATGGATCATAAGAGGTGTCAAAAGAGGGGTCTCAGATTTTTATCTATTCTCTTATTGGCTTCCCACATATTTCCCCCTTTTCTTTTTTATTTTTTTTTTTGAGTGGAGTTATAGCGAATGGTCACAGCTATCAGTTATAGAGAGTTTACAAACTACAAGAGATTCTGTTCAGATTTATAGATTATGGTAATTGACCATGTGTCTCTCTATTGCTCTCAATATCTTTTCCTTTTGTTTTAAATTGAAGAGATTTTAGTTCAATTTGAATTTGCCTTATTGAAGAACTGAGTGATCAAATGAGAAATGAAAAGCAAAACAGAACCATAAGGAATAAAATAGGGCATTCACATGTTGGGGTGTGTGAATCTCTCTTATAAGATCCAAGGGAAGTTCGTCTCCCTGAAGGCTCTTGCAAACATAACTAACTTTTAAGTTATACAAATTTGGGGATAAAAAGAAAAGAGGAAAAAAAAACAATGATCAAATGATTGCCAGACGCATTGACAAAAAGCCAATTGGGGGCAGTCCCCTTTGGCACAAGAGTGTACATTCAAAACAGATGCATTCAGTTCCCCATATTTCATTTAACTGCACCCCAAAGTTCATTTTTGAATCTTCTTGATGCAGTGTAGGTCTCTGCAGGCATCTTCATGGTATCTTCTTCCAAACAGGTTCATCGTCTGGATTCTGGGGAGGTGGCAAACTTCTTATCCTGAAATTACTGTCAAAAGAATTTCAACTTTACATTATAGATTATAAAACATACATTCTCCCCTGAAGAGGGTTAAGGCTAACATCCAGATCAGTTAAGGATACATGACTGAGTTTTGGGGTTGTGTGAATCAATTGGTAAAAGAAATTTTAAAAAATTAAAAAATTCAAATAAAAGAGAGAAGAAAATATCTTGTGAATGAAATGCAAAATATCAAAGTCTTATGGGCAAAAATGTAGGGGAAATTAAACTTATAGCAGGTCCTTGTATCAAGACCCAAGTAAAGTGATTTAAGCAATGGTACAAGTACCCATTTAGAAGCCAAGTCTATAGAAAGTTACCACACTTATAAGAGAAAGAAAAGGACCAAATTTTTTGTGAGAAAGGGAAGTGTCTTTCCCTGGTCTGATTTGCCTGCACTTGAGCCAGGATGATGGCCAATCTTTGGTACTTAACCTAGGATGAAGTGCAAGGAAGTCCAGTCTCTAACATATGTCAGAAAAACTGCAACCCCGAACCCCAATCACTAAGTTTAAGTCCTTCGGTATTGGCATGAGAAAGTTTTGTCAATCCTTCTTGGCTTGGTACAGTCTTTTTTGACCTTGTAGTGCTAGGCCCTGTGCAGTTTCTTACCAATCCCATTGGACTGGGTGGTCTCCTTGACCTTGTGGCTCTTTTGTTCTCTTCTCCTGTAATCAGACAGAATCATTAATTGTAGCCCCATAATATTTACCAATTCATGGCAGGTTTCCATAGACTTAAGGCTTTGTGGGTATGTTTTAATATTAAAATTATATTACTGTGAAATGAAAAAGGATTAACATTGATTTTCTGTACTTTAAGTATAAAAAATAAGAAAAAGGGAAAAAGTCAATTATTCTATAAAAAATTAAAAGGAAAAGCAATAAGAAAATTAAAAATTCAGGGAAAAATACAATGTTTTTTAAGTAAAAAAAAGTTTTAAAATTAAAAATTATATATATAGTTTAGATTTAGTGAAATGTCTTTTACCCAAAACTCAGATCCATTTCCTGTATGAATAAAACCTCGATCCCCATATTACAATTCTGGGGTATTATTTGTTTCTTTGTATTTGTAATTAGTTATTCAAATTGGTGGTCAGAAAATTATACAAATAAATTAATTTATAAGAGGTTCAAACTAACTTTCACTGAAACAATTCTTGGGATAGGTACAGTTTTTTAAGTAAACAGTGGAACATATAGCCTTGCTTTATATATTCAAATTTCTGGGGCTTCAATTTTTATATCACTTTGCTTTGAATAAGGAAAAAGGAGGGAAGGGAGTATAACATTGACTTGAGGTAAGAGTCAGAGATTATTTATCAGTGATATCTTTCTTTTGAATGATGAATCCAATTCAATGATCCATAAATGAGTAATATCAGTTGCAAATCCAATGATTTTTACCTTAAACAGTAATTATTACAATAGCATTTGTAAGGTTTTCAAGATTTACATACTCAATAAAAAATTATAATGTTACAAAATATGATAAGCAAATTTTCTTTTTCAACAATTTCTTAATGAATAAATTATCTAGTAATTCTTTCCAGTAATATAGAAAAAGAGTGAACAACTTTGCTTGGAATTAAGTTTTCATTACTGTTCTCTTGATTAGAGAGGGTTAAGGCAGGGGCTGGTTAGTCCCTTAACTTAATGTGATAGTTTACTTTAAACTTTAGTTCACAATACAAATCATATATTATTGCAAATAGGCATGATCAATTTTTAACAAATAGCTTTTACACATTGCTTACATTTGAACATATGTTTTCAGTTTTCACAAAATAAGGTACATGATTTGATAACATTCAAAAACAATTTTATTAAAACCCAATACTTGTAACAGCTTTGCTTGCAACATTATTGTCTACATCACATCATAATTCAATAAGGCTGCTAATTACCCCTTTAGGTTCTAAATTTACTTTAAGGAAGGGGTTAATAAGTTTGTTAGAAGTTCTAAGTTTTTTAGAAGCAAGGAAAATTCCTTTCCTCAGTAGCAGTTTTTTTTTTTGACTATTTAAATTATTGTACTTGTAAAATTTACATGTTTTGATCTTGATATAAAATTACTCTTCAAAAGTTATTGATCCAAAACTTCAAAATTTGCAACCAGGTACCTTGTCATATTCCTACTTTTACAAATAATAGTTTTATTTCAGGTCCCTTATAATTATTGAGATGATCACTATTTCTAGTTAAATGCATTCTTCAATTACATGGTTATAATATTGACAAGTTTGTTAATTAGTTATTATTGCATCAACATCCCTACAAAGTAAAAGACATTATAATAATATTAATGCCATCACAATCAAGTACATATTAACAATGATATCAAATTATTATGAGGGTTATACATTTTATTATGATTTTATATTCTGGATTTGAATGCATTACTATAGATCACAAATATTATGAGAATACAAATTAATTTCTTGTGTTATAATGCATGTTAATTTTCAATAACATTTTATAATAACAGATTAATAATATTTGAATTGTCTTTTTCCTAAAAGCTTTGACTATTACATTATAATCTTGATTCAAATCCCAATTTATTCAATTAATCTTTAAGGACTAGTGAAATAGTGAACATAGGTGACATAATTTGGCTAGGATCTAGTACCTTAAAGCTTAGATTAAAGTTATCACAATAATAACTTTTTTGCATATTCTGATATTAATTGAAACAGAAGTTGAGCCAGATTTCTGTAAGTTACAAAATTAACATTAGCTTCTTATTAATTGTTTCCCTTTACTGAGTTTGAGTTAGTAAAAACTGTTGCTGCAAATATTTATAGTCAAAGCCTCTCCCTCCTATGTGTAGAAGGGGTTAAATTACTTTTAAAACATGTCCAAGGCTGCAGCCGCTTTTCAAGAGGCTGTGCTCTTTAACTCTTTAGTTACTGCATTTATAAAATTTGCATGATTATTTTAAAACATTGATGATTTATCACTTCCAAATGAATATTAATTTAAACTTCACTACGTCCAAATTGTCCCTGATTAAAACTTCTTAACAATGTTTCCTATAAATATATACTAATTATTCTTTCAGACCTCTGCTTAAAGAAGAATAAAAACTATAGTCTGGCCTCTCTATATCTTAGGACAAATCTATATACCTGATTAAATATTTCTTTAAAATCATGAACTAGTATCCTTATAAGCTTTGCCCTTCTATTTTGCAATCCTCAAATTCAGTTTGATAAGCATTTTTGGCAAATTTGATTATTTAAAACTGTATTTTATACACTGCAAGTCTTAATAGATAACTTCTTCAATATAAAGTTTGTGCATATTTAAAATTAACTGAAATTCCATTTTCTAACTGTTAGTCAATAGATTTATACTATACCATCAGTATCTATTCAAATTCTTAGCAAACATGCATCCTAAAGAATTAGAGAAAGGGCTGTGTGTTTTGAGAAAAACATCTTATGTGGCTAAAGAAATCTGGAGAAAAAAGAAAGTTTATTATTCAGAAAATTGATTAACTCTAGCAAGGAACTGGCTAAACTAGGATGAATTCTTGGATTAAATTTAGTCATTGGTGGGGCCAGTAGTTGGCCTCCTTTCCATCTTCCCTGAAATCTCTTATCAGGTAATCTGTAACCATTTCGATAGAATTTGGAATTACAACTTTTCCTCCAGTGGTAACCTTTCTCACATCTGGGACACAAAGAGTTAGGGGCATTGGAACAAGAGCCTTTTACAGCCTTTGAGCCCTTAATCATTTCAGAACATGTTTTTCCTTTTAGGGCCGCCGCGATGACTATATCCTGCATATATGCTGGAGTAAAGTCCTCACAAGCTTTCACATAGTCACTAATAGTCCCAGATTCTTTAACATTTTGAAGCATGCTCTGACACATATTATTGGCATTGTCATAGGCAAACTTTCTGACCATTATCTGAGTTGAGTATTCATCATTTGTATATTTTTTTACCTCCTGATTTAATCTTTTTATAAATTCTGTATATATTTCCTCTGGGCCTTGTCTAATCTCAGCCAAACCTGTGGACAGTTTCGTAGTTGCTGGGACCCTTTTCCATGCCTCTACGGCACACTTTGTACACTGAATTAGAGCTTCTCTAGGTAAATTAATCTGATCAGCATGTAATTCCCATTCATCTATTCCAAGTAACATTTCTTTAGTAACTCTGATGCCCTGTTTCTTATTAATGGCTGCCTTCCTTTTTGCCAATCCATCAAATTCTGATTTCCAAAAGAGGTAGTCCCCTGCAGAAAGGGAATATCTTGCTATATGAGTCCAATCAAAGGGGGTGACCCAAAGCCCTTCTAAAGTTTTCACCAAAGTTAAAGTGTATGGAGAAGCAGGACCATATAAAGCACAAGCTGTCTTAATTTCTTTTAACACTTTGTAGGAAAGAGGCTCCCATGTAGGAGCTACTTCTTCATCATCATCCAATTCATCTGCTCTAAAAATAACTGGGAAACAAAACGACGTGTCTCCATCCTTCTGAGCATTTTTTATTGCTCCTTTAAACCCTATATTCTGGGGCTGGGGCTGCGGAATTGGAGCTCCAAGTGGCAGAGGCTCCTCTGCTGTTATCTCTCTTTCCTCTTTGAAAGAGAGGTTTTTAGGTGGGGGAAGGCCCTCTGCTAGTGACTTTTTCATTCGAATTTTAAAGCTCTGTTTTGATTTATTATGAGCTTTTTCCTCCTCCTCTGATTCTAACACTGAAACCTTAAAGATTTCATTCTCTGCATTCTGACCAGATAACAAAGTTGTTTTTTCAGGAGACGAAATTTTTACTGGCACTTGTTCTAGCCCATACTCAACACAATAAGTTTTCAAATCATTGCCAACTTTTTGCCAGAATTCTAAGGGAATCCATGGGCTACAATTTTTAATAAGATCAAGAAATTTAGTGAGCTGTTCATTACTAATTTTTGTTCCCCATTTGCTGAGGGTATGATTAGTTATAGCAATAAAAAGAGTTCTTTCCTTTGATTCACTGTGCCCCATGGTGTTCTGTTTGTCTTAAGTTGTAAAGATAAAAGATAAAAGTTACTCACCTCTAATCCCTCACGTTCTCTCCGTGAGCCAGCAGCTAAACCAGGGGATGAGTTTCCTAGCCACCTGAATTTGGGAAGCGCGTTGGCTTGGGGGGAAAAGGTATTCGCACTGCTCAGAAAGCCCTCACATTAGGCGCCATCATATAGGGAGCTAACCCCCTATTTGGTTTTGGGGTCCTGAGTGGTGTTGGTGGCTTAGGATTGTTAAGGCAGGAGAAAGAAAATGAGAACAACCAGACTAGTGGTTAGCCCATGTTGCTCTAACGCTA
>NC_058130.1:104324984-104364684 GCF_016433145.1 Gracilinanus agilis
TAGGCTTGGCTCTCAATCCACTGAGCTACCCAGCTGCCCCACTACTATTTTTTACTATCCATTTCTGCCTGCAACTCACATGTAACTTCTCTTTTAGCAATCTGGATGCCTATATGATTTGGTGTATATTTATTTAATATTTATGTTTATTGTCTATGATATCTTTTGTCAACATGTAATTTCCTCCTTTAATTCTTTTGGTTGGATTGATTTTTATTTTTGCTTTGTCTGAAATCATGATTACAATTTCTGCTTTTATTACTTTAGCTGAGGCATTGTAGATTTTATTTCAGTCCTTTACTTTTACTCAATTTGCCTCCCTGCTTTAAATGTGTTTCTTATAAACTATATATTGTGGGATTTTGGTTTTTAATCCATTCTGCTATCTTTTTCCATTTTATGGGTGATTTCATTCCTTTCACATTCATAGTTATGATTATTAATTCAATTTATCTGTCTTATTTTCCCCGTTTACTCTCTCCTATTTCTTTTTCTCTGTCTCTGTCTCTTTCTATCTTTCTATCTGTCTGTCTTTTTCTCTTTACCCTTTCATTGTTCATTTTATGCTCCTTCCAGTGCCTTTTCTGCTCCCTCCAATCCTTTGGTTCTTCCTTAGCCTTTGGGTGGCCTCTTGCTTCTTGGGTGAACTGTCTTGCCCAAAGCACATTTTTGAATGGAGAAGCCATGCTTATGATTAACACAGTAATTTGTTTATGGTTAATATGGTAACATACCTAAAATTACTAGCACAATACACATATTTGAAATTATAAGTCAGATATTACCTTAGGACTACATTCTTATTCTGCTTACATACACAGATTTTTGCTTTAGGCTGAGCAAGTCCCCAACTCTGCCACTTTATTCCCTGAGGTACTCTGCTTCCATATGGAAGTTCATAGGTTTCCTTCCCTCTCAATCTTTGCTACCAATTCTGAGTAATTGAGGTTGGGCCCATCTCCAACTCTACTGCTTTGCTGTCTCAGGTGCTTTGCTGTCTCAGGTGCTGTGCCTACCACACAGGGTACATAGGTTTCCTGACTCTGTGCCTTCTATACCTATGTCAAGTGGCTCAGGGTAGGCTCACTCCCATTCTGCAGCTTTGTTGCCTCTGACCAAAAAGAAACATGTTGGCCTTGTCAGAGTTCTGCTGGTTCCTACAGATGTTGTGCTGCCTAAGCTATTCTCCTTGTCCCAGTGAGACATGTTTCCCCAGCTTTCTTTTATTTTGAAGTGATTCATTTTCTTTTTATATGTAGAGGTTCAAAGTAGTATAGTATACTTTACTCTGCTATCTTATCTCCCAGAATGCAGCTCCAGGTATTCTTTATAATATTTGAAATTCTAGATAGAAACAGTGATGTAATATATATCATTTCCTGCCAATTATATTTTTAAAAGTTAAAGTGTGAACTATAATTCTCACAGATTACATTCTGTTTTATTTGATACCTTGTGATCAAAGACTATTTTAAAATATTTATGTAGGTTTTACTTTTATTTGTAACTATGTATCATATCATAGGTTCAATATGTTTTCTGTAGGGGGAAAAGTAATATATATATATATACATATATATATATTCTGAAATACTTTGTCAGAACACAGTTATTTGAAAACAAAGTTTAAATCATTTAATGAAAGTTTCTATTTATATACTACTTTAAGTTTTGCAAGGCGCTTTTCAGACATTATTTAATTTGATCCTCCAAGTAACACTGTGAAGTGTTATAGTTATCCTCATTTTACAGATATAGATAGTAAAAAATAGTGAAATGAGAGTTGAAGTGTCTTTCTAAAAGTCATCTTCCAGTAAATGTCTGAAACTGAGTCCAGAATTTCCTGATTCAAGATCCAGGATTTTATCCACTCTATGTCAATTTCTATCTTTTTCTCAATCTTTGTTTTATTGTCTGTATTTCTCTGTATATCTCTGTATATCTGACTCTGTTTCTCTGTTTATGACTTTCTCCCTGACTCCCACTCTCTTTTTTACTTTGTCTCAGTCTTGGTAATCTTTTTTTTCCCTCAAATTATATATCTACATATATTATTAATACATATATTGTTAAAAGAACAATTAATTTTATGTATTTTGAAGGTAATATTTCAATAATAAAAGCATAATTTATTTTCAATTTAGTTTGACATCCTCTAATAACATGGTATTCTAATGTCTATGTTTTAGTATGGAAGAAGGGGCTCAGGGGTCTTTGAAGCCTTGCTATTGGAGCACAGACTATAGCAGCTCTTTCCTCCCTTTATAAGCACACCAATGGGCAGGGTGTCTATTATTTGAGGACCATCCTGGCTGACTTGGGAGAGGCTTATCCACAAAGCCATTGTTAACAAGAGACACTTTCTTTGGCCATAACCACTGGCACACCTATCAGCTAAATATTTTGTAAACATTTATTCAGCACCTTCTTTGTACCAAACACTGTTCTAATTGCTGAGAAGTCAGAAAGTGGAAAAAGACATTCCATCCCCCTATCGGGGAGAAGATAAATATAAAATTGACTATTTGACCAAAATAAAGTAAAACCATATTGTTAAATGTGTATTTTAGCACTATTGGAATTGCATATACATTTTTTAGAGGTGGAAAAAATTCAAGTGGAATTTTTCTATTATATTCCATTATAGAGTAGCAGGTAGATTTTGATATCAAATATGAAATGTAAGGAAAGATTTTTTGGCTAAAGAAGCAATAAGATATAGAGAGTAGTGAAGAATTGCTAGTTAGTTGGCATTTGGATCATATCTGAGGTCCCACTTTATATGTTGCTGAGCAGTGAAGACTTGATAGTTTCATGCCAATTATCCAAATAGTTTTTATTTGTATGAAATGAAAAAAATATTACAAATGAAAAGTTACTTCAATAATTGACAAAGCACATGGCCTTCATTTGGCTTACAGAGTAGGTCATCAAGATAATACATGGGGCTTTCATTTATGGTATATCTCAGGTTAGGCTACTAAATGACTGGATTCATCTATATCATTTATGCTTTTTTATGATTTGGAGAATAAAAAATGGATTCAGGAAATTGTCATTCTCTACATTTTTAATTAAATAAAAATTATTTAATTATAAATAAATGTAAAACTTAGATTCTTATGGAAACTTGTGGGTGGTAGAAAATATTGAAAGTGATATTTGAAATCAATTCTGATCATTTTTTATGGTTACTGTTGCTACTGAGGTTGTCATTTGTCCTTCATTTTCAGAGGCACAGTGACCTCAATGGTGATGTCTTGACTTGAGTGTAAGTTGAATTTAAGTGAGGCAGAATTGCCCAAAGTTGTTAGTCTTATTTACTCTTCAAGAGATGTGATAATTAGATTAAGTCTACAACTTTAGATTTAATCACCAAAGGTGAGAACACCTCTAATTCTGGGAGGCCCATAACCCAAGTGTGCTAGAGTAAGAGAGGAATCAGAATCAACTGACTGCCCCCTAGGCAGTACTATGAGAATCGTCTATTGTGATTGGACATGCACATTAGGAGGTGGATGCAGGAAGTGATGAAAGATGCTACCTTTTAAATATAATGGTAACTTCCTGTGGAGTTAGTTGGCATTTGGAACTTGGTGTAGAAGGATCTCTGGTAAGACCTAAGAAGGCTTCCCTTTGAATTGTCATGTGGGTAAGTTAGGCTGACTCTCTTTCTCCTCCCTTGGCATTTCTGGAGGCTCTACCCTCAAGGAGTCCTCTTTTGCCTCTCTAATTGTAAAAGGCCTTGTGGCTAGAAGCCTTATTTAATTAACCTCTGTGCCCCTCAGCTGGAGCCTCTAAATTCTTACCTGGTCCGGGTCTCTTGTCTGGACCAGAGTTTCTCTCTCTCAATTTCCCTACCTTCAACCTTGCTAATTGTAAACAAATCACCATAAAAGTCAATTTTGACTTGAGATTATTCTTAGTTGAGGATTATAATAGTTCAATCCTCTGGTGACCATCTTTTAATATATTGAACCCATAAAACCCCTTTTCACCCTTACAGAGAGTCCTCAAAGTCCCATGGCAAGACAAAAGTCAGAATGACTGGTGATAGTCCAGGATGGAGTGGCATCTTGGATGTATGACAAACTTTAGCACTCTTCTACTTTCATGACTATTGTAATTAATTGTTCTCATCCTCTCATTCCATTGGGGGAAGTCTTCACATACTTGGTGTAGACTCTCCTCTAGCTAAAGACTGGGTTTGAGTCTTTTCCTGCTTTACATGCTTTTATCCTAGAAACTATGGCAGCTATACAGCTTATTTGAACTAGAGATGAGAGTTAGGGCATATGTGGAAATGATCAAAGATGAGATTCTTCTCTGAATACTGCATATGTATTATTAGATTACACATTGTTAGATTATAAATATAGAATTAGATTATAAATCCTGGAATGCAGAGATTGTGCTTTTGCATCTTTTTGTTTCTCAGTTCTTAGTACAGTGACTGTCATATTCTGGGGTATTAGCAGATGTTTATAAATTGATTTATCTTCACAATGACCTTGAGAAGTGGTACTATTTTCATTCCAATTCTTAAAGAGAAGGAAATTGAGAATGACAGACATTAAATGGCATACCCTGGGTCACAAACACAGAAAGTGTCTGAGGTAGTACTTAAACTCAGCACTTCCTGATTCTATATTTAGATTTCTATCCAATGGACCACCTACTTTCCTTCATGACCTAAAGAAAGAAAAAGAAAATAATCCTACAGCTTAAGGCACTCATTGCTTGGGAATCACAAAACTGTCCTGTTAAATATATCTTTTGAGTTTTCTTGAAGGAAGTCAATGATTCTTTAGTTTTTAATTTTAATTGAAGGGATTAAAGTAGGCAATGAGGAAACTAATCGATCACTTTTGCAGATGATATGATGGTATACTTAAAGAATTCTAGAAAATCAACTAAAAGGCTAGTATAAATAATTAACAACTTTAGCAAAGTTCCAGGGTACAAGGTAAACCCACATAAATCATTAGCATTTCTATATATTTCCAACAGAACTCAGCAGCAAGATTTAGGAAGATAAATTTCATTTAAAATCATGACAATATGAAATATTTAGGAATGTATCTACCAAGACAAACACAGGAATTATATGAACACAACTACAAAATACTTTTCATGAAATTAATACCAAATCTAAATAATTAGAAAAAACATTAATTTCTCATGAGTAAGATGAGCTAACATAATAAAACTGACAGTGTTACCCAAATTACTCTACTTATGCAGTGCCATTCCTATCAATCCACCAAAAGAACTTTTTTATAAAATTAGAAAACATTTTAACAAAGTTCATCTGGAAGAACAAGAGTTCAAGAATATCAAGGGTAATAATGAAAAAAAAAAAGTGAAGGATGGGGACCTAGCAGTACTAAATCTTAAAATATACTATAAAGCAGTGGTCATCAAAACAATATGGCACTGGCTAAGGGACAGAAGGGTACATTAATGGAATAGATTAGGGGTAAATTGCCTCAGCAAGCTAGTGTTCGATAAACCCAAAATTCCCAGCTTTTTTGACAAGAATTTGACAAAAACTGCTGGGAAAATTGGAAAACAGTATGGGAAAAATTAGGTTAAATCAATATCTTATACTCTATGCCAAGATGAATTCAAAATAGGTAAATGACTTAAATATGAAGAGTGAAATCATAAATAAATTAGGTGAACATAGAATAGTATATTTGTCAGATCCATGATAAAGGCGGAATTTAAGTCCAAGCAAGAGATAGACATTAGAAAATGTAAAATGAATGAATTTAATTATATCAAGTTAAAAAGATTTTGTACAAACAAAACAAATGCAATCAAAATTAGAAGGGAAAGCAACAAACTGGAAGAAAATTTTTATAACAAAAATCTCTGACAAAGGTTTAATTTCCCAAAATATATAAGGAGCTACGTCAAATTTACAAAAAAATAAAGTCATTCTCCAATCGACAAATGGTTAATTGAATAGGCAGTTTTCACATGAAAAAAAATCAAAACTATTAATAAACACATGAAAAAAGTATTCTAAATCCCTGCTGATTAGAGAAATGCAAATAAAAACAACACTGAGCTACCGCCTTACACCTAGCAGACTGGCCAATATGGCAGCAAAGGAGAGTGATAAATGTTGGCGGGGACATGACAAAACTGGGATACTAATACACTTCTGATGGAATTGTGAATTGGTCCAACTATTCTGGAGGGCAATTTGGAACTATACACAAAGGGCTTTAAAAGAATGCTTATCCTTTGACCCAGCCATATCACTGCTGTGTTTGTATCACGAAGAGATAATAAGGAAAAAAAAAACAACTTGTACAAAAAATATTTGTAGCTATGCTCTTTGTCGTAGCAAAAAATTGGAAAATGACGGGGTGTCCATCAATTGGGGAATGGATGAATAAATTGTAGTATCTGATGGTGATAGAATATTATCATGATCAAAGGAATAATGAACTGGAGGAATTCCATGTGAACTGGAATGACCTCCAGGAATTGATTATAGAGAGAAAGGAGAAGAACCAGGAGAACATTCTACAAAGACACTGATACATTATGACACAATCTAACATAATAGACTTTTCTGCTACCAGCAATGCAATGACCCAGGACAATTCAGAGGAATTTGTGAATCTAGAGAAAGAAATGTGAGAACAGAAATGCAGAATAAAAACAAGATCAATCACATGCTTCAATGGGGATGTGATTGGGGTTTTGATGTTAAAAGATCACTCTATCACATATATGAATAA
This sequence comes from Gracilinanus agilis, assembly GCF_016433145.1. Taxonomy (NCBI): domain Eukaryota; kingdom Metazoa; phylum Chordata; class Mammalia; order Didelphimorphia; family Didelphidae; genus Gracilinanus; species Gracilinanus agilis. Next base: position 104,331,743 of record NC_058130.1, read on the forward strand.
CATGGAAATAGATCTTGAACAATGATATACATATAACCCAGTGGAATTTCTTGTCAACTCTGGGAGGGGGGAGGGAAGAGGTGGGAAATCAGGAATTATGTAACCATAGAAAAATATTCTAAATAAAAAAGAAAAAGAGAGACTTTCTGTTTTTGTATGTGTGTATGTTCCCTTGAGCAGGTGTGTACCTGTGCATGTGTACATATGTGGATGCATGTGTTTAGTTAGGAATATGAACTGGACATCTGATTTGATTGTTTGTCAGTTGTGGGGTAAGTAAGCTCCCTCTAACAATTCAGATGAGTATCCTCTCTGCAATTTATATTCTTAGAGGGTTATAGAGAATTGAGGTTAAATAACATGCTCAGACACACAAAATAGTATGTATTAGAAGCAGGAACTGAAGTCAGACTTTTCTGGCCCTGGCATGGATTTACCAATCTTTCTGGCTCACTGCCTTTAGTCTCTGATAGTCTGATTTATGTTTTCCACTTTTCTTGAATCACCTAACTCCCAAAGCCCATTGGCATAAGACTCATTGGTGGAGATCAATGCCCCATGTCTGGGGAAGGGTTAGGTGGATTGGAGAGAACAAGAGAGCTCTGTTCTTGAGTCTCTTCTTCTCATTGAAACAATTATACCTGGCAGTGACACCACAAAATGAAAAAAATGATCTGCTAAAACATTTTTAAAGCAATATTATTTGTGAAGCCAATGGCTTCCCCTTCAGGACTGTGGTAATAAATTAACATCTGGCTCTTGGTTGGATGGTGGACTTTATGTAACACACTTTTAAGTTAATTTGCATTTTTAATATTATCTACATCACTTTCTCCAAGTTAGTAAGGAAAACAATGAGCATTGGGAACTAAATTACACTAGAAATGTGAAATAAAGAAAACTATCAGTGTTTATTGGCAGTGAGCTTGCTAAGATCCATAGTAGGAATAAGGCAAGACAGCAGTTTATTCTGTATGGAGCCAGTGTGTATTCTCAGTGGGCATAGAGTGCTGAAAATTTTAGTGAAGGGCTAAATTTTAGATCACCTGGGTGCCTATTCGTCTTCTCATTTCCTTACTGTTCAGACTGCAATCCAATTTTGTGCAGCTTCTAGTCAAACCCTATCCATGACAGTACACAAATTAGATTGCTTCAGGAAACACATCTTCTTTGTCCAGTAACTACCAATCCCACACTTTTCCAAAAGCAATCAATCAATCAATAAACATTTATTAAACACCTATCATGTGCTCAGTACTCTGCTAAATTCTAGAGCTACAATGCCTTCAAGGAGTTTATATTCTAAGATTGATATGAAAACAAATAAACATACAATCTTTATATCACATAAGTGGTAAATAATAAACAGCAGGGAAGCAAAAGGCAGGTCATTTCTTCTTCTTACTTTGCTAGATGTATTCATAAACATGACAATGATTTCCATTTGTTCTGTATAAGATTTTGGAGGAAATGTCCTTCATACCCTCTGAGTCTGGTTCACTACTCAGCAAAGGCAAGAAAATATAAATATATAGACCTGTAGACAAGGGGCATTGAAGCCCCAATTATTCACTGGCATTTATTTTAATAGGAAAAAAAACTAGGAATTACTTAATAAAAGAATAATTAAATAAAAAATTGAAGTAACCTAATAGGACAATGGCTAAATAAAATGGGGTATATTTAATTTTTTCTAGAATATGTATCAATATAATTTTAATAATTGTTTTATGTACAGTCTTGAAGACTCAAATAAAAACAAAATATATTCTTCTATTATTTGAGTCTATATAATATTATGCTGATCTATAATAAGATAATTTTCTTTAAAAGCAATCAAATAATTTCAACTACTTACCTCCCTTGATGACACATTTTCCTTGTAATATTAACAGATGTGCTTCTGTGGGTGTGGGTTGGGTACATAAATATCATGTGTCCAGAAATCTGATGAGGAGGGAGTGACAGTGAAGAGAGGTTGCACAAAAAGGGTGACCCATTGCTATAAATAGATTTGACTAACTTTTTGTGGGAGGACAAAAGGCTAATAAAATTGGAGGACTGGATTGGATAATTTAGGTCTGGACAAGAAATTATTTTTGTCTGATAATGCACTTGGTGCCTGCAGGGAAGCTGTGAGTATTGCATTCCTGCTGATGGTTCTACCCTTGCTCAATGGGGAATATGTTAATATTCCTGGGATTTATCACTTTTTGTGCAGGATAAAAGCAGAGCTGCCTGTTGAAGAGAGCTGCATTGGAAGAGAAAAGAAGCCTGGGAATGCTAAACAAAAAAGAATAATTATAGCTAATCCTATAATGTAAAGTGAGGCTGGGATCCAGAAAAAGAATAGTTAACTTTTAAATGTACTTAATACTTAATACATAGAGAAAATGCTGTTATACTGTGGTCAAGGTCTTCAGGCTTTTGAGTAGGGTAGGTAGATTCAGCAATGGTATGAGGAGAGATTGATAGAGAAGTTAAGAATCAAAAAGGCATTTCAAGCTCTACATTTTCAAGGCATTTCTTTGATATTTGCGGCTATAGTCTAGATGAAAATAACTAATGAAGGCCTATTGTTACTTTGTGCATTTTAACTGGCTATAAAGGGCCTTAGTCATATTACTGATTAATTTTGGTTAATAGAAGTAGGCAATTTTTGATTCCTAGAAGTCTTCAGGAGTTCCTAGAGGAGATGTGGATGGAAGAAGGGCATGCTGGATTCATGCAGAAAGATAAGGAAAAAATGTTATATCTTTTGGCATTGATTTTTTTTTAGTGTTAAAAATTTTGTGCTCAAAGAAAAAGTCTTGATGTCTCAAAGGCAGTGATTTTGAATTTGTCGTATATTTATGGGTCCTTCTAGAACTCTATTGAAATCTATTAAAGTACAAGTCCTTTACCAGAACAAAGCTTTCTTTTTTTTCTTTTAATACATAGGATTACAGAGAAAATCAATTATGTTGAAGTACCATTATTATTTTTTTTAAGTTCACAGACACCAGGTTACCAATTCTTGTTTCTAACAGAAACACTTCTCTTACTATATATCTAAGCAGGTAGCTTTGGGTTTTCTTGTTTTTTTTAAAAATCCATTATAAGATATCCTGGAGTGGTTTAGAAGATTAATTTTGGACAAATAGGTTAACTCTACATGTAAAACATGAAGCATTATAGGAGACATAATTTTGCACAGCTCAGAAGGGATTGGCTCTAAGTCTGCTGGCATTGCTATTAACTCTTTTTGAGTATAAAGGGAAAAAGAAAGTTTTTTTTCCTAAGAGAAAAACTCCATTGAAAAAGTAATGATGCAGAAAAAATTTCACTTTTAAACATTTTACTTCAGTTAAAATGGAAAAAATAACATTCTACCTCTGCTTCTTAGATCCTTAGACAGAAGTTAAACATATTACCAATATGCTTATCACAGAAAGACTTTCTCTACTTGTTCTCTTCTCTCAGCATCAGTTAATGTGCCATAGAAGAGGAACATCTGAAGACAAAGCTGAATACCCAATTTTCAGGCATATGATATACTAATGATTTGTGATCAATGCAAAGAACTGAAAGCAGGTAGAATTAGGGTACTAGAAGAAGAATCAAATGCTCTGAGCTCTTAATCTCAGCAGGTCATCAATCATAATGCTGATTTTTTTCATCTAGTTTGATTTCTTATCTTATTTCCTACTGTTTCATACTTCTTCCAGTCTCCTAAAACCCCTGTAAAGATTTCTATTCTACTAAGATAACTGAGGCCACCTGATGAATATATCCTAACTTGCGACATTCAAACCTAGGAAAATTGTAACTGTTTTTTCATTCCTTACTCCTTCCTTCCTGCTTTAGAAGATGCATCTTTATCCTTTGAAAATGCTAAATGCCTCCATTTATGCACTTAATCCCATTTTTCTTTACTTTCCCAGGATTGCTTTCCTGCTACTATGCCATATTTCTCATGTATTTTAAATATTTCCTTTATTACATCGAAAGGACAATGATAAAATATCTGCTTTGATCCAGGAGCTATGCCAAGAACTGGAGGTGTAAAGGCATAAAAAAATAGCACCTGCCTTTGAGGGGCTTATATTACAAAATCTAAAGTCAATGAACTCTATTTTATATCATGCTTATGCTGTGGAATAGTCCTTGCTATGATGTAAAATCATGTGATTTAAGAAAAAAAGCTTTGATGAAGACAAAAGAGAAACAGGGGTGTGGATACGTATGAAAGTTCCTAATTTGGAGCTTCCTATTTGAAATTGTCCGATTCTGGAAAAAACATTCTATTAATAATAATTATTTGAAATCCCAGATGATATCCCTAAGTCTCTCTGGGCCACATCTTCTTCTGATGTAGGCCTACTTAAATCAACTTTTCTTGATTTAAGAAAAGGTGGACCAGCTCCCTCCATTCCTCAGTACCCCCTATCAAAGAAGCTATTGAGAGAATCACCCCAGTAATAAATTCATTAATTGAGCAAGGAATAATAATTCCATGCAAATCAGAATACAATACACCTATTTTACCTGTTAAAAAGCCAAAAATAGGCCCAGATGGAAAAGACCAATATTGATTTGTTCAAGATTTTAGGGCTGTAAACCATCATGTCATAAAAAGACAGCCTGTGATTTCAAACACAATAACTTTCTCTATTCCCAGTACAGCCACTTATTTTAGGGTAGTGGACTTGTGCTCAGCCTTTTTCTCTATTCCTATTCATGAAGATTCCAGACATATATTTGCCTTTACCTGGAAAAATTCCCATTGCACCTTGACTTGTTTGTCCCAGGGGTACATGGAAAGTTCTAGCCTTTTTGTACAAATTTTGAGCTAAGATAAAGATAATATAAAATTTAAGAACAGCAAGCTAAATATGTGGATGATTTGCTCTTGGCCTCATCAATTGCCAAAACATCTCAAGAAAATAGTAACTATCTTCTTTTAGAATTACATAAAAGAGGCCACAAGATGTCAATGGGAAAGGTTCAGTGGTGTTTCCCCAAAGTAGAAATTTTAGGGTTCATCTTAACTGCTGGTGCCTGCTCTATTTCTTCTAAGCACATTGAAAGTATTCAAAAACTGAGTGCTCCTACCACTAAAAAGCAGTTAAGAGCAATTTTAGGAGCAACAGGGTTTTGTAGACAATGGATCCCTTGTTATGGGGAAATTACTAAGCCCTTTATGGCACTAACAAGGGATTAAGTCCCTGAATGGCTTAAATTAGAGCCAGAACACCTGTCAGCTCTGTCAAATCTAACACAGGCTATCCTGTCTGCCCCTGCTCTGCCCAGATTACAACATGCCATTTACTTTTTATGTACATGAGTGGAAAGGAGTAGCTTCAGGTGATTTAAATCAAACTTTAGGACCTTCTCATGATCCAATTGCTTTTTATTTGGTCCAGCTAAACCCTGTAGCATCAGGAGCACCACCATGTCTTGGAAGTGTAGCTGCCACTGCTTTATTAGTAACAAAAACTGTTGATCTAGTATTGGAATGCCCATTAACAATTATGTGCCCACATTAAGTAGAAGCATTGTTGCTAAGGCATAGAAACAGACATTTTCTGATCAGAGAATTATAAGGTATGAAATAACCTTAATAAATAATGAAAATATTACTTTAAAACATTGTACAACTCTTAATCCTGCCACCTTGCTTCCTGATTTACCAGTCTCAGGAGAATCATTATATAATTGTAAAATACTCAGCCATGTGTCATTGGCTGAAAAGTCTTGAGACAATCTCCTGGACACACTTTTAGAAAATCCAGATCTAGTCTTATTTACTGATGGTTCTTCTTTTATGAGGGATGGCATATGCTACACTGGAGCTGCAGTAGTCACAGAATTTGCCACTGTGTGGTCAGCTTCACTGCCCTCAAATATAAGTGCTCAAGGTGCATAACTCCTAGTCCTAAAACATGCCTGTATAATCCAAAGATAAAAAAAGGCAACTATTTATACAGATTTTAGATATGCCTTTGGAATTTGTCATTCAGTGGGTAAGTTATGGCTTTAGAGAGAGTTTTTTAACCTCAGCTGGAAAATCTATAGCTAAAGCAAAAATTATTAATGAAGTTCTTTCTGCTCTCCAACTACCTGAAGCCCTAGCTATAGTTTATTGCTCTGCCCATACAGGTGTCACAGACCCTGTCTCTAAGGGAAATGACCAGGAAGATACTGCTGCAAAGCTAGTGGCCATAGATGGGTCTGAATTAATTTTAACATTAACAACCACTGATGAGTTAAATTTATCACTTTCCTATAATGAGAAGGAAGTAGGAAAATGGAAGCAGAAATTTAAAGCTAAACAGATAAATGGAATGGTGTCCTCTGAAAAAAACCCCTGATCCCTAGAAGCTTTTATCAGCAAATTTGCCAAACCATTCATAAAAATTGTCATTTTGATACCCAGGGCATTGTAGACTCTATTAAAAGAGTATGGATAGCTCCTGGCATAACTACTATAACCTCTAAAGTTTGTGCAGCCTGACCTACCTGCCAAGCATATATCCAACAAGCTTTTGGTGGGCATTCTCTGGCTTACACACCTTTTGAGCACCTGAAAATTGATTTCATAACAATGCCTAAGGCTGGACAATATACATTTTTCTAGTCATAGTGGATTAACTGACCAGATGGCCAGAAGGATTTCCTACTGCTGGAGCCATAGCAGCTTTTTGTTTTTGCCAAGGTGCTTTTAAAAGAAATCATTCCTCATTTTGGCCTGCCTGAACATATTGACTCAGACAAGGGAAGTCACTTTACTGATTCAGTCTTACCCAAAATGTATTCCTGTTTGGGGCTAATTCCCAAATTCCATGTACCATATCACCATCAGCTCTCAGGCCAAGTTGAAAGGATGAACAAAGAACTTGAAACTATGATTGGCAAATTATGCACTAAGACACATTTAAAATGGCTTGAAATTCTCCCTATGGCCCTGTTTTATCTTAGAAGCAGACCAAGGGGAGATCTATATATCTCACCATTTGAGATGCTTTTTGGACATCCCCCAATATAGGCTAAGCCTTTTTCTCCTTCATATACAACACTCTTAGGAATTGTTTTTCTTTTTTTTTCTTTTTTTATTTGATAATTGACTCATACACCCATAACTCAACCATGTATCCTGAGCTGATCTGGGTGTTTTTTCAATTCCCTCTTTGGGGGGATTGTATTTTTATAAAATCCAAGATTTAAATTTTTGTTCAAGAAAACTTTCAGGGAAAGAAGCTTCCTAACTCCTTAATCCAGAGAATGAACTGTTTCTAGAAAGATGCCTGAAGAATTTACACTGCATCAAGAAGATCCAGAATAGGGGGCAGCTGGGTAGCATATTGGATTGAGAGTCATGCCTAGAGATGGGAGGTCCTAGGTTCAAATCTGACCTCAGATACTCTAGGCAAGTAACTTGACCCCCATTGCCCACCCTTACTACTCTTCCACCTATGAGCCAATGCACAAAAGTTAAGGGTTTAAAAAAAAGATTTAAAAAAAGGATCCAGAATGAACTAGGGTATATTGATTGAACTAAAGGGGGTTGAACAGTTATTTGAATGTACATTTTTATACCAAAAGGGGACTGCCCCCAATTGTTTTTTTGTCAGTGTGCCTAACAAAACATTGTTTTTGCTTTTGCTCTCTTCCATTTCCCTCTTATAGTTATCATTACAATATAATACTGGTGTTTCTCATTGGGACTCTTCCTTTTCAGCTATCAAAATGCTACTTCACCAATAATCTCTCTATTTCTAGATCCAATGATCTTTTCTTACTATCTTCTTTCTCTTATATTTCTCCTGTCTTTGAAACTGTAGATTTCCAACCTCACATTTCAGGAAGCATTTTATCATGGATCAAACTCATACTTCTGCCTTGGAAGCCTCCTTCCTGTGACTAGAAGGTGAAGGGGTTCTCCTTTAATCTCTGTTTCCTGAATTTTATTTTTGTTTTAATTTGCAAAAAGCTCTTCTTCCCCTTGTAATCTCTTCTGCTCATTGTGATAAGAAATGTGATACTCATGTATATTGAGTCATGTAAAACATATTTATAAACTAGTTAGAGTCTGAAAAATATAGCAAAAAATGCAGGGAAAAAAAGTATGCATCAATCTGTATTCTGAGTCCATTACTTTTCTATATGTGCACGTTTGGAGTATGGGTGTATCATTGTCTTGATCTAGTCCCTTATTGTGCACAACATTCTTTCGGATCTTATCATTTCACTCTGCTTCAGTTTATATAGGTCTTCCCAAGTTATTCTGAAAACATTTCCTTCATCAATTGTCTAAACTTTTTTTTTAATTTGAAAATTTTCATTTAATTAATTAATTTAGAATATTTTTCCATGGTTACATGATTCATGTTCTTTCCCTCTCCTCCTCTCACTCCCTCCCATAGCCAATGAGCAATTCCACTGGGTTTTGCATGTGTCATTGATCAAGACCTATTTACATATTATTAATATTGACATAAAGGTGAATGCTTAGAGTCTACATCCTAGATCAGTGATTCCCAAAGTGGGCGCTACCGACCCCTGGTGGGTGCTGCAGCAATCCAGAGGAGCAGGGATGGCCACAGGTGCATTTATCTTTCCTATTAATTGCTATTAAAAGTAAGAAAAAGTTAATTTCCAGGGGGCTAAGTAATATTTTTTTCTGGAAAGGGGGTGGTAGGTCAAAAAAGTTTGGGAACCAATGTCCTAGATCATATCTCCATTGACCCATGTGATCAAGCAGTTGTTTTTCTTCTGTGTTTCTAATTCCACAGTTCTTTCTCTGGATGAGGATAGCATTCTTTATCATATGTCCCTCAAAATTGTCCTGGATCATTGCATTGCTGCTTGTAGAGAAGACTATTATATTAGATTGTGCCACAGTATATTCATCTCTGTGTATAATGTTCTCCTGGTTCTGCTCCTTTCACTCTGCATCAATTCCTGGAGGTCATTCCAGTTCACATGGAATTCCTCCAGTTCATTATTCCTTTCAGCACAATAGCATTCCATCACCAACAGATACCACAATTTGTTCAGCCATTCACCAATCAAAAGGCATCCCCTCATTTTCCAAATTTTTGCCACCACAAAGAGTGTGGCTACAAATATTTTTGTACATGTCTTTTTCCTTGTTATCTCCTTGTGTTATAAACCTAGCAATGGTATGGCTGGATCAAAGAGTAGGCAATTGTTTAAAGCCCTTTGGGCATAGTTCCAAATTACCATCCAGAATGGTTGGATCAATTCACAACTCCACCAAACTGCCTGATCTTTTGAAAGAGCCTTTTAACAGGTCTTTCTACCAGCAACAATAGATCAATAAATATTCATTTAGCACCTGTTATATGCCAAGCACAGTGCTAAACACAAGGATATAAAAAAGGGCAAAAGAGAGTTCTTGCTTTCAAAAGATTTATAATATGATGTTTTCTGTGTTTTGTTTGGTCATAAATTATTCCTTTATCCATAAGTTGATGGGTTAATTTTTCTGTGTTCCCTGAATGTGTTTATAGTATCATCATATAGAAATAAAAATTTCTAGATCAAGTATCTATTTTGATATTCCCTTAATATATGGTGTGAGATGTTGATCAATGTCTATTTTCTGGCATACTACTTTCTATTTTTCGTAGCAATTTTTGTTCATAGTAAGTTCTTCCTCCAATAGCTTGAAACTTCCAAAACTATTCCAAAGGACTCATGATAAAAAAAAATGCCATTTCTGTTCAGAGAAAAATAATTGATAGAGTCTGAATCCAAAACAAAACAAACTTTTTTTTCAATTTCTTTCTAAATTTTATTTGTATTTCTTCCCACAAAAAGATAAACATAGGAAAATGTTTTACATGATTGCAGATGTAAAATCTACATGAGACTACATACCATTTCAGTGAGGGAAAAGACAGAGAGGGGAAAAAGGGATATAATCTGAGACTTGATAGTCATTGAAAAATTTTGGAAACTTTTCATATGTAATTGGGGAAATAAAATAAAATTTAAGCAAAAAGGAAAAAAAAAGCCTTGGATTTTAGGGTTTATTAACCCTATATGTTACTATAGTCATTAACAACTGCATTGATATCTTAACCTTTTGCATTGATTCATTATTCTCTTTTTTAGCTATTATATTATTTTAATGATTACTGCTTTATGATATATAATTTAAGTCATTTCATGTCAATAAATTTAGGTTTCTTGACTGCCTAACTGAACACAATTTATACAATAATAACTCTCGGTTAAAGTATAGTATATGATTTCAACACAAATCGCATATCTTTTGTCTTTTGATCCTCAAAGGAAACCTTGTGATATAATAATGCTATAGATATTATCACTCCATTTTAAAGATGAAGAAAGTGAAGTTCAAGGAGGTAAAGAGATTTGTCCAAAGCTGATAGGTTGTTGGATTGGTACTCAAGCTTATATATTTTTTTATTCTAAGTCAAAGAAATATTTCTTCTAAACGATGTCTCCTCTCATTTTTCTTAAAAGGATAATTTGAATTAATATATGTGAGAATAACATGTAAACTCTAAAGCATGATGCAAACACATAGAATTATTCTAGTTTTCAAGACTAGCTCAATTTCTTCCACACTCAATTCTCAGAGAGAACAAATTAAACTCAGTATCTTAATGTAATATCACAATTTCCCTAGAATGTCTCTCTGCAAAAATTTACCTTTGCTCCTAATCCTCACTCCTTGGACAACCAAATAGTTTATGAAAGCCCCTCAACCAGACACTAGTCACACCACATCCTTTTAATTTCTCCACTGTTTCCTCTGTCCTAGCCTACATTTAGCTTCCTGACATCACACATATATGCTAGTTAAAGAACAATATAAGAAAACATCATAAAACAATTCACCCAGTATTTATGGAGACCCATCATTATCTGAGACCCTTTCTGGGTGCTAGGGATAAAAAATGATTAAGACAAAATCTTTCAATCTTTATTAGTTAATAGGGGGAAATATATTTGTAAAGATCAGGATATACAAAACAAAATCATGGATAAGTAATAGAGGAGATTCTTGTGAAGGTATTCATTGGAGTAGGATGGGTTTTTTTCCCTTTTCCTCCCCAAATTTCTATGATTCTATGACTGAGAGGCAGATGCAAGAGCCATTTCAGAGGTAGAATTATAAAATTACAGAAATTTTCAAATATCAGTCTTTGTAAACTGAGATATCATTACACATGTACTTCCTTTGCAATATCATTTTGCTATATACTCACTTGTCTTTGCTACTGCCAAAGCTGTTTCTTTTGGACTCCAATTTCGGTATTCCTCTTTAAGATTCTACTCTATCCTGAACCCTCCAGTCTGATAAAAGAACATTGAAAACAGTTGGGAATGTGTTGGATACTTTCAGGCCAGCATAGAATCCTAGTTCTTATTGGCTGATTTTCCTTTCTGGAAACAAGGGATAGTATTTGTCTTTGTATTAGTGTTTAGGATATTATTAGAATCATAGTAGGAACTTAAGAAATGTTTTACTAAATTAAACTCTAAACTTAAGAATCTTTTGATTGATGGAGCACAGAAAAATATGTAGTATCTGCTGAAGATAAATTTATTCAAGATAAATATATACATAAAAGCTGAGAATAAACATATCTGGTGATCTATTTGGACCAATATATATCCACAAAATGAGTCATCTCCCCACTATATAATTATATAAGAATAATAAGTTAAAACAATATTAGCTTAAGATCTATAAAAATACCTTTTGGTGGAAAAGGAATTCAGAAGGGGAAAACTTTTCTTTATATCTACTATCTTTTAACTGAAACTTCACATTTCATTCATTTATGAATGTAGCCAACAAACATTTTCTTTTTTTTTCTTCTTAGAAATGATAGAAGAGTTTCACTACATTATCAAAGGAAGCCATTATATATACAGACAAGGTTAAGAACACTTGGGTTAAAGAGTTTTTTGCTCGCAAGTAACCATGTAAGCCCCTGTAGACAACTTTATACACATGCTAAAAAAAACTCATTATCCTTTTGTAATTTTAGGTAATTCTCTAGAGTTGTTGTCAGGACTGAGGAATATAATGAACATAAAGCATTTTTAAGAACTATTTTAAATGTAAGTTGAGAACAATATTATTATATTTTTCTTTTTAATAATTGTAATGGCAATCATAATTGTAGTGAGAACAGTGGTTTCCCCAGTGTACCATACACATTAAAATTTTCATATCATCTTGAATAAATGGTGACCTACATTAGAATTCAGTTTTAAATGCACATCTTTGCATTTCAATAATATTTTCATATTTCCAATAACATTAAAAGTCACTTGAAGTCTAAAATGTTAAATTCTCCATCCTTTAACCTCTAAATTTTTTCAACCATTAAGGCATATTTTTTTTCTTTTGGGGGTGTCAGCAAATTCATTTAAGAAACAAATACTGACCTTCAAATAATATCTTAAAACTTACATAGAACTTTTTGTTTATTATCCCATCTGAAATTTATCATAGCTCTATTAGGTAGGTATTGTGGGTATAATGACACTAAGGCTCGAAGAGGTTAAGTGATTCGCCAATAGTCACACAGCTAAGATATGTCAAAGATAAAATCTGGATGAAGTTCTTCCTGACTATACTTAATTTTTTTTTATTTCAGAGCTCTAGCCAAAATATTATCCCTTGCTGCTTGTGTAATTCACAGGTGTTGGACACTCAGTTAACAAAGAAAGTGATTGAAGGTTCCTGATCTCAAAGATTTTAGAGCAAAGAGACAGATAGACAGGGCCTAGGAGAGAAAAGAAAAACAGATATATAGAGAAACAGAGATAAAGAGATAAAGATAGACACAGACATACAGAAGATGGGAAAAATATAAGAAGGAAAAGGGGAAAAGAGGGAAAGAAAACAAAGAGCTCCTCAGATTCATGATAAGTACATTTCTTAAAAACACTATACAAAAATTCATGAGAAAGAAAATATTGAATTACGAAGAAATGGAGTAAAATATATTATTAAGGATCTGGAAAAGGAAATAGAATATCCCTAGAGAAAGAATGTATTATTGCACTAGTATCCTAAAGACACAAAATTAATCATGTAAATATCCCCTCTGTGGTGACCAGCATCCTTTGAGAAGTTATATTTAAAAACATGGTATAGGGCAGTTCATGATAAAATATGAAGGATTTTAATTGTGCTTTTAGTAGAAGTCTGAATTATCAAATTATTCATGCCCATGAAATCAAAGACCACTAAATTACCAAAATGCAATAACTATAAAATGAAATGTTATTAACTAAATAATAGTAACATCCCATGGTATTACCAGTTTTACATATGTTTTTATACCTTTTAAACATTTAATCTGTATATGATTGTTTTTGCATGATTCCCTCTGTCTTTATATATCAGTATCTTTTTCTCTGTGTATTTTATAAAATTAGTATTTATTTCATTTTTTGAGAGACACTGTGGTAGAGTCAGTAAGGCCTTAACAGGAAATTGAGACCAATCTCTGAGAGATATGAATGGTTTTGTGACCAAGAGAAAGTGATTCAAGCTTAATACCCCCCAGTGACTCTTTAAGAATTAAGGTACAGATGTGTTGATGATTTCTATCAGGAATGAGAGTCTCTATACAGATAACTCACCCACATTTATGAAAGAAAAATTCTGGACAAAAAAAGAAAGAAAAACAAATCATAATTTCTTAGCCTTGGCCTTTGACCCTTTTCTTTGAGTTACTTTTTGATAGGTATAAGTTTGGTTTGAAATAAAAGAAAAAAAAGATTTTAAGTGTGAAATGAAGTTATAATTATACTTCTCAGGGGGCAGGTAGAACAGATTGAAAGAGGAAAGTGTTTTGTCACAAAAAAGCTACAGTAGCAGAGACAACAAAAATAGAGCACAGAACCTCCAACATATCCTATGAACCATTTTAATTTTAAAATGTCTGTAACATTTTTAAACAGAAATATGGAAGTGACATCAAGAACTACATTTCCCGCATGAGCCTACTGTCAATCAAAATTCATATCTCTTCTCTGAGGAATCCTACCGATCATTCCCTGACTTTCTTTTTTAATCTGGAGACAAAAAGATGTGCTGGATGCCATGATGACCTGTCTTTTTTATTATATTTTGTAAAGCTGTCCACTTAATGTCTCCATTCACTTTCAGTGGAAGAGCACAGAGCCCATCACAGACAGCTGAGTAGGAATTTCAATGTTCTCAGACACCTTTAATCAGAAAAATAAAAGAGAAAAAAAAAGCATCTGACTAGAAAATGGAACATGACCTTTTCTTTATTTTGAGAGCCAGCTACAGGAACTTTGAGATCTACCATGATGATTCTATTCAACTTTAGAAAAAGTCAACTTTGAGAAAAAGAAAAGAAAAGGTTTTGAAGTATTCTTTTGTATATTTGCATATTTCCTTTATCTGATTCCTTCACACATTCCCATTCTTGCTAGTGGGAGATAATGAGAACAAGAATCATACACCACCACTTTTAATTAGTCTCAAAATCAGATTTACTTTAAAAAATTAACATCAAATTATTATATTAAAGCAAGCTAGGCTGTGGTGATTCAAAAATATTTCCAAGAGCAAATTAAAATCTCATTTCTAGCAGTGGTTAAATAATACTCTACCACTATCTTTTGAAGTACGTCTTTATAAGGTTATTTTATTTTATCAATTACATTTAATAACAATTTTCAGAATAAATTTTCTGAAATTATATAATCTAAATTGTATCCTTCCCTCCCTCCCTTTCCTTCCCCTTCCCAAAGCTGGTAAGCAATTTGATATAGGTTATTGTTGTGTACAGATCTGCACACAACAGTTATACATGTGTTATCATGCAAAACATATTTCCTGATTGTTCATTTTTGTAAGAAAATAACCATATAAAAGTAAAGCTTCCAAATAAAAACATAAATTAAGTAAAGTGAAAAGCCATATACTTTGATCTGTATTCTGACTCCAACAGTTCTTTCTTTGGAGCTGAATAGGATTCTCAACCATAACTCTCAGAATTGATTATTTCATAATATTGCTGTTACTGTGTAAAATGTTCTCCTGGTTCTACTTATTTCAGTCTGCATCAATTCATGTACATCTTTCCAGCTTTTTCTGAAATGATCCTGTTCATCATTTCTTATAACACAATAGTATTCTGTAAATATAATGTACCACGATTTATTAACCATTGTAATGAGGGTTTAAGACTAAATCTGTAATGGTGGTTGGTAAGGCTATAAAGCCTTACCAAGAGACTAATATGGATTAGTCACAAGCTGTAGACTGAAGGTACTGGATGTAGGAATGACAAATACCCACTGTCTAAGTCAGCCAAGGGATTCATGTAATTTCCCTTGGTAAGGATTCCCTTTAAGATGATTTCCCTTCAGCCTCTGACCTGGCTGAGGAAGTAACTCCTATTGGTTGGTAGAGAGATTAGACAGGAAGGGAAATATGGTGCTTTCTGTCTAAACAGTAATGGAGTTACTCTGTCTCTCTTTTAGAATCTTGAACAGCAATCACTATTTAGATCTAAGATGAAGGTAGGACACAGTAGTTCATAAATTAAACTAAGGATTTATTGAATGAATTGGTTTGGGAAAAGGGATTGGAGTGTGGGTTAGGAAACTATGAAACTAGTCTATTAATGCATTCTAGATCTAAGTTCAGGATGTTGATAAACTCCTTGCTATGATCTTTTGCTGTCCCAAAGAACCAGCCCTGGGACAGAAATAAAATGATCTCTTCATGGTAAGTATAAAGCAATCTCTTGATAAGGAATGATTGGTATATCTAATTGATATTCCTATTTGGTCAGCAATGATCTTTAACCCTACCTGGCCTAGGAAATGAAGATATCCCACATTCCATCT
Organism: Gracilinanus agilis; assembly: GCF_016433145.1. Taxonomy (NCBI): domain Eukaryota; kingdom Metazoa; phylum Chordata; class Mammalia; order Didelphimorphia; family Didelphidae; genus Gracilinanus; species Gracilinanus agilis. The sequence goes on from NC_058130.1 coordinate 104,347,634, forward strand.
CCCTCGATCCACCCGGATCCCACCCCAATGGGTAGAAGGGAAGGTGAGGAGTGAAGTAGGGAAATAACCCCAGCACTGGGTCTCCATGCCTTTATATACCCTGGGTCCAACTGCCCTTGGTACCTGCCAATTGGTACCTGCCCTATGGCTCATGCCATGGTCAACATTCTAACCAGGGCAACTGACAGGTTCCCCCAAGAAAATATGGCAGTATTATTTTCTATATTACACCATTCTCCTTTCAGTTTTGAATTTTTTACTACCACAGAGAGGCTGATATATGTATTTTTGCATGAGTAAGTCCTTTCTCCCCCATATTCTCTTTTCCATTCTTATTGACATTACCACAGTTCAAAATAAATTGCAAAATAATTTCCCTTTCAACAGGCTCTTTCTTCTTTAAATATTTTCATTACTTTAAGAATGGTCTTTTTCAATTTCAATTTTTCTTTTTTTAATTAAATTTTCTTTTTAAATTTTTTCAAGACTAATCTTAATTAAAAAAAACATTTGACTCCAATACTTTGAAGTATAAACTTCTTTTTTTTTATTTAAATATTTTTAGAAACATTTTCCATGGTTATATGATTCATGTTTTTACTTTCCCCTTCACCCCCCTTAATCTCCCCATATCCAACACACATTTCCACTGTTTTTAACCTGTGTCATCAATTAAGACTTATTTACATATTATTGATAGTTACATTGGTGTGGTTGTTTCGAGTCTACATTCCCAATCATGTCTGCATCAACCCATGTGTTCAAGCAGTTGTTTTTCTTCTGTGTTTCTACTCCTGTAGTTCTTCCTCTGAATGTGGGTAACATTCTTTTCCATAAGTCCCTCCAGATTGTCCTGGTTAATTGCATTAATGCTAGTACAGAAGTCCATTACATTCAATTTTACCACATTGTATCAGTCTCTGTGTACAATGTTCTTCTGGCTCTGCTCCTTTCACTCTGCATCAGTTCCTTGAGGTCTTTCCAGTTCACATGGAATTCCTCCAGTTTATTATTCCTTTGAGTACAATAGTATTTCATCACCAGCATATACCACAATTTGTTCAGCCATTCCCCAATTGAAGGGCATACCCTTGTTTTCCAGTTTTTTTGCCACCACAAAAAGCACAGCTATAAATATTTTTGTACAAGTCTTTTTATCCATGATCTCTTTGGGGTACAAACCCAGCAATGCTATGGCTGGCTCAAAGGGCAAGTAGTCTTTTAGAGCTCTTTGGGCATAGTTCCAAATTGCCATACAGAATGGTTAGATCAATTCACAACTCCACCAGCAATGCATTAATGCCCCAATTTTGTCACATCCCCTCCAACATTCATTAATCTCCCCTACTATCATTTTAGCCAATCTGCTAGGTGTTAGGTGGTACCTCAGAGTTGTTCTCATTTGCATTTCTCTAATTAATAGAGATTTAGAACACTTTCTCATGTGCTTATTGATACTTTTGATTTCTTTATCTGAAAATTGTCTATTTATGTCCCTTGACCATTTATCAATTGGGGAATGGCTTGATTTTTTTATACAATTGATTTAGGTCCTTGTATATTTGAGTAATTAGACCTTTGTCAGATTTTTTTTGTTATAAAGATTTTCTCCCAGTTTGTTGTTTCCCTTCTGATTTTAGTTGTATTATTTTTGTTCGTGCAAAATCTTTTTAATTTAATATAATCAAAATGATTTATTTTACAGTTTGTAATTTTTTCTAACTCTTGCTTGGTTTAAAATTTTTCCCTTTCCCATAGATCTGACAAGCATACTATTCTGTGTTGACTTAATTTTCCTTCTTTATATTCAAATCCTTCACCCATTCTGAATTTATCTTGGTGTAGGGTGTGAGATGTTGATTTAAACATAATCTCTCCCATATTGTTTTCCAATTTTCCACACAGTTTTTGTCAAATAGTGGATTTTTGTCCCAAAAATTGGGCTCTTTGAGTTTATCATACATTGTCTTGCTGACATCACTTACCCCAAGTCTATTCCACTGATCCTCCCTTCTGTCTCCCAGCCAGTACTATATCATTTTGATGACTGTTGCTTTATAGTTAGTTGAATATCTGGTACTGCTAGACCATCTTCTTTCATGTTTTTTTTTCATTGTTTCCCTTGATATTCTTGATCTTTTGTTCTTCCAAATGAACTTTGTTATAGTTTTTTCTAATGAAGTGGACTTCATTAGAAAAACTTCTGAAGGGGACATTAAGGATCCTCAATTGTCTGTCTGGTACCTACATTTCCAAATTTATTTCATGCTTACTTTGGCATAGCTAAATTACCCAACATCCTTAATGTCCTTAATTTACGTCGTATTTTTTATCTTATGACCCTTGGCAAATAAAATTTGATCAACAGAGTTGGAGAACTCTTAAAAGATCTTGCCAGAGAGTTGTTGCTTATCTTATAATATGAAATTGCTAAAAGTCAAAGCCAAACCCTTAGTTGTTTTTTGCAAAGATTTTGGGGAGCTAACAGTAAATGTGGCTAAAAACAAAAACAAAAATAGAACAAAATAAAAACTTCCACTAAGTGCACACATGGTATTGAAACATAAATATACACTAAAAATATAATTTAGAGACATGATAAACTTGGAATAATTCTTCTACTAGTGACATATCTTACTTTACCCTTTTGTTCCCCCTCTTAATGAATACTGTCCTTGACTGTAGTGGAAGGGGTTAGACTGAAGCACATTAGTCAAAGGCCAAGGATATACTTGTTTTTCTATACTGTAAATGTCATCCTCAGTGTCAAAGGAAGGGTATTAACCTCACAAGGATTATATTTATAGTTGTTGGGTTATTGTTTTGTTTTGTTTTTCTTGCTGCACAAATGATCCTCCCTGCCTTTTTTATTATAGAACCCATATTTTTGTGTGTTTCATTTCCTCTGCTTAGAACAGAGAAAAATCTTCATATCCATCTATAGATACCCATATTTCCCTTTCAGACCTATATCAACTTTAATTATGAACATTTTATCTGAGATCTTAACATTAAAGTTAATCACCTTATATAAAATAATTCTGCTGGCATTCACATCTTTCTTATTTTATAGTTACTTGTGCATTTCATCAACTTCTAGACTGAAAACTTCTTCATGGTCTTTAGGGTCATATTTTGAATCTTTTGTGTCCCCAGTGTCTATCCTAGTAATTAGTATATGTTTGCAAATGACTGGAATTGAACTGAACTTATTTAACTCAATTGAAATGAAAGCATTTAAGTCTTTTTTTAATTTTATGTAGTTGTTATACTTTTTATCAAAAAACTTTGTCCTCTATTTTTATTTCTTTATTTTTATTAAAATGAAATCAAGGATTTATTACAATTTATATAAAGACAAAAATGTTAAGTATGATGAAAAAAGGTGACACAAGGCTTCATTCATTGTACATTATACTTTATACATTACACAATTTTAATAGTTATAATTAGGTAATGATATAATTGACTGTTTATTTTAGGTAAAATCATTCTCAAAATGTGATGTGTATGATTATATTGTACTTGCAATTCTTTTTTCTTTCACAGATAATAATCTGTTTTTATAAGAGATATTATATAAGATCTTATAATAAAAAGAAAATACATGTAAAATTTGTATCAATTTACTTACTAAACCAAAAACTATTATTCATCTATAATCAAACCATAATGTCTTTCATTTCAACTACTTATTTTATCATATCATTATGAGACAAATCTATTCACTTCTTAGCTAGAGGAATAATGGCATTTATTGAATTTACCCATTACAAAATGTTTCTGTATTCATATTTAGAAATAACTAGGTTTTAAAAATAAAATGGTAATTGATTTTCCACATGAAAGAATTGGTTATTAATAAAATCCATATATTTTTCTATTTAATTTACAAAGTAGAATTTTTTTAGATAAGAAATAATTAAAAACATCATTTTGTGAATGCATTTTACATAGCCCCAACCTATTCATAAATGGAATCACTTCATCTCATTTGACTAGAATAAAATTGTGAAGACTTAATATTGATTTATTTTGTGTACTTTTTACATTTTCCCTAATTACATGTCAATAAAATTTTCAGTAATTTTTTTCTGACATTTTGGATTCTATGTTCTCTCCCTTTCTCCTTCCTTCCCCCTCCATCATGCCTAAGGTGGCAATTAATATAATATATGTTTTACATCCATTATTATATAATAAATATTTTATGTTCATGTTGTGAAAGAAGACACACTCTAAAAAATTATGCTTTTTTCCTCCAAAATATCTTTCTGCCTAATCACTATTGTTTCCGCATTTTTACTCTCAGTCTTCCACTTGTTTGTTACAATTCACCATATCTATCAGAATTCAGTGCAACCTGTCTTCTTGTCATACCAGTATTCATAATTCTTCATCTTCAAATTTCTTCTCTTCTTCCTCCCTTTCCAATTTCTCACCATTCCTAATAATGACATTTCAATGGATTCTCCTTAGTCCAAATCACATCTTCCTGGCTACCAATAGCTCCCATACATTGGTCATTTCCAATTTTAGAATGGAAACATACATAGTAGGTCCTTATAGAAATACTTATTGACTAACTCTTTCACGGATTTATTGACCTCAGGAAGGAATAACATATATTTATATAGCTTATCTACCGCCTCTGGGGTGTGTACTTCAGATTTCACCATACTCCCACTATCACCACCATCACTATAATTAAGAGAGTGTTAATGGAGAAAGTCAGACAAAACACCATTAGGCAACCAGAATGAAAAAATTCTGACTAAAATAATTATTCAGAAATAGAATATTTCCTTGAATAGCAAGTGACTAATTTAGCGTATTTTCTGTGGAATAAAGTATTGAAAAAGGTGTGGACTACAGGTCAAAAGGATAGAATAATCTTGTAATATTTAAATATATAAAATAGCTTTTCTGATAATTTGGTATTTATCATTGTTTAAACATGTTTCCTAAAAAACATCTTCCTCCATGTTTTGTTTTATTTTTTAAACCCTTGTCTTCCCCGTTAGAATTAATACTGTTTATATTGATTCTAAGGTAGAAGAGTGATAAGGCCTAGGCAATCGGGTTAAGTGACTTGCCCAGGGTCACACAGTTAGGAAGTGTCTGAGATCAGATTTGAACCTGAGACCTCTTGTCTCTAGGCCTGGCTATCAATCCACTGAGCCATCTAGCTGCCTTCAATCCCCTATATTTTTTAAAAAACAAAACCAAGACGGAATATAGGGATTTATTCATGCTTAGCTCTAAATAACAAGAGTCAAATGAAGATTTAGATAATCAATAACATTACTTTATCTATACAAAATAAGCATAATGTTTAGTCTGTGTATTTTTTTTTTTATTTTGAAGCTTTACTTGATTCTCATCTAACTTGGTAATCACTAATCACTCCTATGTACTCCCCTTTTATATCTGTTTTGAAAGTTTTCCAGGATTTTTATTGAGCAAGTTAGTACAGCTAGAATCAGCATACATATCCCAATTAAACAAAGTATTTTACTGTATGTATCCCTCTTCCAAACTCTAGTTTGAAAAATGCTTCCTATATTATTTCTCTTCCAAAGTTATAAGTATTATTTGGAAGAAAAGATAGGCCTAAGTACTTTAATTTCTTACTTGACTTTAAAGTCATGAGTGAAAGAAGGAAGTGTATTTCCCTCTTACATGAGAGAGACCTTTCAGAGTTTGTTATCTAGTTGGAGAAGGTAGCATCATTCATTTGTACATGAAACAAAAGAACTGAGTCAAAATTGACGAGTTTGATGACTGTTGTTAGGTTTTCAGCTACACTATTAATTTTAATAAATTTTTCCCAGTTATATAAAAAATAAATAAAATCATGCTTATAAATTTTGAGTTCCAAATGTTCTCTCCCTTTTGGCCCTCCCCTATTCTTAAGAAGGCAAGCAATTTAATTTTGATTATACATAAAGTTATGTAATTTCCATATCAGTTATTTTGGAAAAGAAAATACAAACAAAATAAATCAATAAAAATGAAGAAAGCAACAACAAAAGCCAATTTCAATCTACATTCACAATTTGCTAGTTCTCTCTGTCAAGCTAGGTAATATTTTTCTGTATTGATCCTTTGAAATTATCTTGAATCATTTCTTTAATCAAGGTATCTGTTTTTCATTGTCTTTCATCATTACAATATTGTAATTACCGTGTACAATTTGTCTTGGTTCTGTTCACTTCACTTTACATGAGTTCATATAAGTCTTCCCATGTTTTTCTGAAACTTTCCTGACGATCATTTCTTATAGCACAATTTTCTCCATAAGTATGGCTTTGGCTACATTCTATAAAGTTTAGTCTCATTTGTGTCATTATCTTTAATGAAATTAGTATTTCCATGTTTTGTTCTTTGTTAGACACTTTCTTTATTAGTAGATTATTTAGGTTCTATTTAGCTTTTAATGTATACTTCCATGATCCTTTATTGAATACGTGTTTTTATTGCATTATGGTCTAAAAAGGGTATGTTAAATATTTCTACTTTTCTGCATTTGATTTTTAGAGTTTTATGACCCTGACACATAGTTATTCTGTTGGTAAAATGTATAGCAAAGAAAAAGGTATTTTCCTTTCTAATCCCTATTCTCTTTTATGGGTGAGTTCATTCCATTCATATTCACTTTTATGATTATTTATTGTATGTTTCCCTCCAAATTATTTTTCCCCATTTATCTTTCTATTCCTCTCTTTTCATACTTCTCCTGTACACAAATGTTTTTTGCTTCTAACACTTCCCCAAGTTCACCCTCCATTTTTTCCATCCCCACTCACCTTAGATTAAATTAAAATTAAAATTAAATTAAAATTAATTTTTAAAATTTCCCCTTTCTTTCTTTGAGATGTTATTCCTGCTTTATGCCAATTCCAGTTAGAGTAAGGTTAAAATATCCCCCTATCTTCTTTTCCACTGAATTGATTCTTATGTACCTTTTCATGTTAGATAATTTACTCCCAGCTTAATCTTTTTTCTTTTACAAATTTTTTTCATCTTATCCCTTGATTATTATTTTTGCATCTTCCCATGATATTTAAATTACCTCTATGTATGCTCCTATTCACTACCCTAGTAGTGAAAAAGTTCTTAAGTATCTTTAGCAACTTAAGTTTCCTATATACTTTAGGTATCTTAGGTATTTCCAGCATCATTGATATGTTAATTATCTTAGTTATCCCCTTCCTTTGTTATTTTTCCAACTTAGGAATATGATTAGTTTAACCCCATTGAGTTCTCTGAGTTCTTTTTTTTTCTGTTCACATTTTTAAGCTTCTCTTGGGTGTCAAATTTAATCATCATATTTTCTTTTCAGTTTAAGTACTTTCATCAAGAATAACTTAAATTCCTCTATTTCATTAAATATGCATTTCTTATCCTTAAGTGTTGTCCTAAGTTTCACTTGGTAGGTGATTCTTGGTTGTGATTCTTTGCCTAGCAGATTTTCATATTCCATATGTTATAGTCATTTAATTTAAAAGTTTCTTAGTTTTGAGTAGTCTGGATTATGGCTCCACATTATTTGATTTTTTTCTATGTTTCTGGAAGTTGACTATAATAATCATGTTTTGTTGTGTTTTTTAATTTGGGATTTCATTTGGGAGGTGATACAGTGTATTCTTTCAGTTTCAATTTTACTCTCTTGTTCACAAGCAACAGGGCTTTTTTTTTTAAACCCTTGTACTTCGGTGTATTGTCTCATAGGTGGAAGAGTGGTAAGGGTGGGCAATGGGGGTCAAGTGACTTGCCCAGAGTCACACAGCTGGGAAGTGGCTGAGGCCGGGTTTGAACCTAGGACCTCCTGTCTCTAGGCCTGACTCTCACTCCACTGAGCTACCCAGCTGCCCCAGGGCTTTTTATTCTTAGGTTATCTTCCCTGGATCTATTTTCCATGTCAGTTTTTTTCCTGTGTCTCAAATTTTCTTCTAATTTTTCTTTCTTTTGAATATGTTTTATTGTTTCATGCAGTCTTATGCAGTTGTTAGGTTCCATTTGTCCAATTTGAAGTTTTAGGAAACCATTTTCTTCTTTGAAGCTTTGTTCTTTTTTCTTAAAGAGTTATTTTATTGTTTGAAGTTTTGAATTTACTTTTTTAGGCAGCTATTTTCTTGACTGAATTTTTGTTCTAAGTTGGTTTTTTCTATTATTTTCTTTTATAATTTTTTCTAAACCTTTAATTATTTCTTTTTTATCCTGTTTTGAACTCTTCCAGGTGTTCACTATGTGCCAGACATTTGTTTACATTTTCCATTGAGGCTTTTACACATTATTATTTTTGTGTTTGCTGTCCTCTTATGAACTTGCATTTTGGTTATCTCTGCTGCTGAAATAGTTTTCCAGTCTCAGGATTTTTCCTCTGTCTTTTTCTCACTTTGGAAGGCCTTTTTCATGACTGCCTGTATGCTGAAGCTTAACTCTGTCTTTGTGGTGGAGGGAGTAATAACTTGTGTACTATGGTCTTTTCCAGTACATGTGGTCAGCTTAGCTGACTGGTTCCAGGTTGAGCATTTAGCATAGATGTCCTGATTGGCCTGCTGGGGGCACATATACAGCTGTTCTATTGAGATGTCATTTGCACTGGTTCACATTGGGTTCTACCCTCTTCCTTTGAGGCTGGTCCTTGTTGGGCAGAGTCCTTTTTACTGCTGCTTAAACTAGGGTTCCTTTGGGCTCTGCAAAAAGTGGACTGTGCTCAGCCACATTTTCCCCACTGCTGCCTGTACTGTATCTCATTGGTTTCTGCTCTCTCCCTGCTGAGACAGAACTAAGTCAAGCTATGTTCTTTCCCCTGCAGCTTGTGCTCTATTTCCCAAGTTCTACACCAGCTCACTCTGCATTCCTCTCTTACCCCAATAAGAATAAGATATTCCCTCCCTGTTCTACTTACACACTTTCTGGGCTAGAGTACTGTCTTCTTTTATTGGTTCTGACATTCCATGATTAATTGGGAGACATTATTTTTATAATACGTCTGGAGCATGGCGAGTCTCAAACATTTCTTACTCTCCCATATTAATTAGTGATTCTCTATCTTTCTAATTTAATTCAATTTTCTCCAGAGGTATGCCCTATCTAATTTTTCTTAGATTGCATTCTTGTCCTTGACTTCTTTGTAATTTATTTCATGCTAATATATCTTTTGTTTATAGGGAAAAGTTGAGTACCTACAGTAAAATAATTTTATAGTCCATTTCCTTCTGTGATACATTTAAATTTCCCTTGAAGAATTTGGATGCTATACCTTCTGGTGCATATATGTTTAAGTTTGATATTACTTCATTGTCTATAGTTACTTTTAGCAAGATGTAATTTCCTTGATTATCCGTTATAATTATGTCTATTTTTGCTTTTTCTTTGTCTCAAATCATGATTGCTTTCCCTGCTTTAAAAAAAACCTTCAAATAAAGAATAATAGATTTTGTTCCAGCTCCTCATTTTTACTGTGTGTATGCCTCTCTCTATTTAAGTGTTCTTTTTGTAAAAAAAAAACATATTGTTGGATTCTCTAATCCATTATTCTTTATATTTCTTTGTTTATGGGTAAGTTAATCCTATTCACATTCACAGTTATGATTCCTAACTGTATATTTCCCTCCATCCTATATTCTTTTTTGTCATTCTCTCTTTATCATGCCCCTCTTCTATAATCCATTTTGTTTCTGACCATTTTCCTGTTTATCTGCCCTCATTTTTATCAGTATTTTCTTTCCCTTATTACCTTCCCCTCCTTCTTTCCTAGGATGAGATTCATTTTCATTTTAAATTGAGTATTTTTGTGTGTATATAAACACATATGTATATTTAAAATATATAAATTACATTTTTCACCAATTTAAATATGAATGAGGATCAAATGTTGCTTCCTTCTACCATTTTCCCCTCCACTAGAGAAGTTTTTCTTGCATTTCTCTTTTATATGAGACATTTTCCCATTATTCTCTCTCTCTTCCCCCTTCTCTTAGGGCTTCTCTTTTTCTTGCCCATCCATCAATTTTAAACCACCCCATTATAACCTACTCACTCTCACATTCCCTTTTTATGTAGAACACATGTAACTGCCCTAATAATGATAAAGTTCTTAGAAGACAGAGGCATTTTGTACCAAATAGAAAGGTATGCAGTTAAACCTTATTGAGTACCTTCTGACGTCTTTTTCATGTTCCCCTTTTTATATTTCTCTTGAGTCTTGTATTTGGAAGTAAAATATTTTATTCAGCTCTGGTCTTTCCAGCAGGAATGCTTGACTTGCCCTCTATCTTATTAAATATCTATTTTTACCCCAATGATTTAAACTCAATTATGCTAATTAAGTTGCTTTTGGCTATAATCCAAGCTCTCACTTTTGTCTTTGGAAATATCATATTCTAAGTCCTTCACATTCGTAGCTGCTAAATCTTATGTGATCCATACTGAGGTTTTGTAATATTTGAATGGTTTCTTCATGAATCCTTGAAGAATTTCCTCTTTGACCTGGAAGCTCTGAGATTTGATTGTATTATTTTCTGGCATTTTTTTTTAAATTTTGGGATCTCTTTCATTCAGTGATCATTGAATTCTTTTAATTTTTTTACACTCTGGTTTTAAGATATTGATGCAGTTTTCCTTGATAGTTACTTGAAATATGATGGGTAGGCTTTTTCTTTTATCTTGGTTTTCAAATAATCTAATAATTCTAAAGTAATATCTCCTCAATCTATTTTCATGTTAAGTGTTTATCCAATTAAATAGATGACAATTTATTTTTTACCCCCTCTTTGATTTATTTTATTGTTTCTTGATGTTTTAAGGAGTCATTAGATTATAAATGTCTGGTTCTAATTTTCTAGAATTGTTTTCTTCAATAAAATTTTATACCTCCTTTTCCATTTGGCCAATTTTTCTTTTTAAAATATTATTTTCTTAAACATTTTTATTCCTCCTTTACCAATCTGTTTATTGTCTTCTCACTATTATTTTCTTTTGCTTTCATTTCTCTCCCTAATTTTCCCCCCATTACTCTTATTTTATTTAAAAGATACATTTTTTAGTTATTTAAGAAATTGTTGTTCTTCTCTCCATGCTGCTTCTTCTTTTGTAACTACTGAGTCCCACTATTGTTTTTTTCATCTGAAAAGTAAAAATTCTTAGAGACTTGGCAATGGGTAAGAAAATAAATGTATTGATTAGACTAGCAAAAACCAATAAAGTAATGGATTAATGATCTCTCTCAGTGATCAAAGAAAAGTAAATTCTACCAGGTAGATCATTAAATACAATTTTGTAAGATCCGTATTTGGCTGTTCCCGAGAGGTCTCAAGACATCTCTAATTGGTGATTAGCCGATGAGGAGATCATCCATCATTCTCTCATTCTCTCCCCAATTTCATAATTGGTGGTTAAAAATTATATGCTGATTATATTACTCCATTTTCTAGAAGAAGATTTCAAATTCTGCCAAGTTAGGAATGACTTTTCATTATGAATGTCAAGGAATCTGTCCTACTTCTCAAAGACACAACTGACCTAAGTTGGTTTTTATTTACTAGACAAGATAGAACCATTAATGATAATCCTACTTTTCTATCACCATACAATAAAAGATAATCTAGGGTGGAACAGTCCTTGAATTTCTTAGGAATAAAGAGATAGGTAGAGAGGTTTAAAGGGCAAATCTAAACCTCAATTCAAAACGCAGAAATAGAAATAAATCTGATACCCATGTGGATCCCCTATTAGCTTCTAGCCCTGTATAACAGATCTCTATTTCCAATATCCCAAATTCTCTTGAAATGGAAACATTTCTCACTCTGGCTTTCTTTTTTGCTCTGCTTCTATAGAATTAGATTTGAGGAATTAATTTTAAAGTTGTTTGTAGAGGAATGTTGCAAGAGCCCAACTATGTTATTTCTCAGCCCTATTGACTTGGTACTGATATTTCTTGTGCTTGATCCAGAAAGGCAAAACTTTCCATTTTTATGCCTCTGTAACTGTAGGTAAAGTGTTGGTAAATAATCATGATATTTGTATTTTCTTCTTGTGTTGGCAATAGTATCCTTATTCTTACTAGTTCATGGGAATCCTCCTTTGTGTGCCATGAACTTTGGGGTGCTGTTTTACCCCTGACATGCTCCTTGATTTAACATCTTAATTTCTGTATCTTTTCACCTCTTGAAAAATCTTATTCTTCCCGATTCATTTCTTCCATCCTGTGTAAGAAAATTTGTTCTGTCTAATAAGCTACATTATAGAGAAATGTTTATCAAAACCTTTAAATAATACATTTAGTAATGAGGCCCTCTTATTCTTGAAACAGATCACCTCAAACAGGAAAACAGCTGCCATAATACCTTACTGATTATTGCAATAGTTCCCTAGTTTTTCACATTTATCAGTAGATTAGTATTTTTTTGGAATTTCTTCTAAAAACTTCCTCCATTAAATGTCATATAAATGAAGTATTTCTGTGCTGGTTTCCCATTATCAAGATAACAGATCCTCCCCTCTTAGCACCTCTCTGTATGCTAAATGTGAGCAATTAACATGTCATCATTTGCCAAAAAAATGTGCACAGTGACACTTTTCTTATAGCAAGGAATTGATCTCAGTCTTAGGGGATTGACTATATAGCTCTCTGATGGAATATGAAGGACTTAGCCTCTTACCTCAGATATCTATTTCAATATATTTTGTGCCCTGACTCCAGAACAGAGAGAGTTTCAGTCATCCATGCCAGCTTTTCAAGGATGACACTCTTCCTTGACCAATTGCCAAGCAAAAATTTCTCCCTATATTTCCTAAGTGTGAGTATCATTGAAGTTCAATAAATCATTCAACAAGTTTTATTGTTTGCAGATAGAACACTGGGCCTGGAAGCAGGAAGATCTGAGTTCAAATTTGATCTCAGATACTTACTAACTGTATGGCAAGTTATTTAACCCTGCTTGCTTCATTTCTCATCTAGAAAATTAATTAGAGAAAGAAATGACAAATTACTCCAGTATCTTTGACATGAAAACCCCATAAGGAGTTACAAAGAGTTGGATATAACAGAAAATGAACAACAGAAAGTAAAAGTAAATCTGTAATGTGAATTGCTCCTAGAACAGTGTTTAAGACTCCAGTAACTGCAGCAAGATGAGAAACAGGGGTAAAGAATTTAAGACCTGAGAACAATACAGAGAAAAGGATCAGAAAATGATCATCATATTAGTCACTTTTTTATACCATTTACCCAATGATTACTACAATTGGTTTAAAACTGGATCATACTATACAAGAAAATTTTATGTTTTCATTATAATTATGCTCATCTGAATTAGGAACAATAACTTTTGTGTCTAATACAGTCTGGGGAAAAACAATGCTGCTCTACTTGACCTTTTCAATATTCCATGATTTTATTATATGAAACTAGGTGACCGAGGCAGTAATGTTTTGCTTACATTAGCACAATGCAAAAGAATTTGGAAAATGCGATTATTACTCTGAATGCTATCTTCCAAACCTGTTTTCCTTTTCAAATTTCAAATTTAATTCCTTTTCAAACTTAATATTTTTAATGGGGAAATAGCTAAGAAGATGCAGTAAACTGAGGTACAAATAAAATTCACACACACAAATATACACATATACAAAGCAACCATGAATGGATGCAAAAATTAATAAGTGCAAGGTTGGCATGCCTGTCTTTTTGGTTGCAGTTATTTGGCACCTGGTAAGTGTGACTAGTCCCTTCTCAATACATTTTAGTTCCTTTGAACATGGCTATGTGAAATGTGCAGAAAGTAGAAATAATGGGCAAAGCTGGGGGAAGCACAGCTGTTCCAGTGGTTCCTGTACTTACTTGACAGCTAAAGCAATTACTCGGTATTGGAAGTGGTAGTGGCAAAGATGGAAAGTTTATTCTCCACAGGGTTTGCTCCCCTTTATGATGACTATTAGAATTAGGCTGAAAGCACTACTTGTCATCTGTGGGGCTCTACTATTCTGGAGTTATTGGGATCAGGATCCTGGGTTATTTCCCTGGGGGGCATATTGGATAGTGATTGATCAAAGTTATAGTAGTAGTTTGACTCCTGCATACCTCTCTCAAAGTGTTTCAACTAAAGTAAATTCCACAAGTGGGGAGCAAAATGAATAAGACATAGTGATAAGTGAAGGTTGGACAAGAATGCAAGACAAAAACAGAATAGTTAGCGGTCCACTTTAGTTTAAGCTTAAATTATGCCAAGATGACTGTGAAATGTGTGAAATATAGCAATAATATTAAAACCAGATCATGGAGGACTATGCAACTAAGCTAAGGACCATGCGGTTTATTCAATAGAAAATGGGGTACCAAATGAAGACTTTTGATCCAGAGAAGTTATATTCTTTAGAAACTGTGGACTAGTATATTAAGGAAGTTACTTAGATTCTTTGGTGATGACATAAACATATCCTTAGATAGGAATAAATGAATTGACCTTCCTGACGCTGGGCCCATCTCATTAGTGAATTTTGCTTACTTCTTTTACTTTCTGAGAAGATTTTTTTGAAATCTGACAACAAGATCAAGTAAGTTGCCTGTTTTCTAATAAATATTAATCACAGACACAGTGATAATGATAACAGGTGAGAACTATAGTATAAGCATAATTAATTAGTGAGATTTAATATGATAATATAAAACAAAATGTTCCTTTTTGGAAGTTATATTTTGAATTCAGCAAACCAGCACAGAAATTTAAGAAGTTTCTTTCACTAGGACAGAAACAAAACATATGGAAAAAATGATTAAAAACTCAAGTGTTACCAACAAGTGAAAACTGGGATTAGGGAGCTGTGAATCTGAACAGCTGTAGCTGTCTAGAGTTCTTAGCCACCCACTGCCTGCACAGCAGCAGAGCCAGAGTGCCATGGCTATGGCCATTTGGAAAGCCAACATCAACAACCACTTGATGGATGTTGTAATGCAGGATTTATGCAAGATCTCTTGCATTTGAAAAATTACCTAGGCAATCCTCTCAGTTAGGAGAATGGGACTCTGGCCCTGCAGGTGCTAGTGCCAGGAGATGACAGTTTGAGCTGGGACTATAAAAACCCCTGCAGAACCAATGGGGGGAGGAGGAGGGAGAGGGGTTCTGATTTCCTTGACCACACCCAGACACCCAGCTACCCCTGACTTCCCCTTGGGGACCCTAGGAGTTTGGAGGGAGGTTGAAGGGAGGTTTGGGTTGTGGATCTTGGGCAGGATGTAGATTAGGAAACTGTAATATGTAGATAATGTGGCTGATAATGGGGGAGCTGGTGGTACAAGTGTGTCACCTGAGTCTGAGAGCCAGTAACTTCAGTAGCAGGTGATTTGAGACTGTCAGGGATGTATAACCTGAGCTGTGATGCCCAGTCGGTCTCCCTGCTACCTATAGGCTCCTTTAAGGTGGAGAGTGAGGGGCCCCTCCCTGCTGGAGTGAAAGCAGAACCCAACAGGAAGTAAAGCTCACACACTTCCTGAATAAAATGGATGCTTGCCCAGTACTTCCTTTAGAGTCAAGTGGTTGCTATTCTCCCCTCTCCTTGGCCCCTTAAGCCCAAGATGATGTTATAATAACTATAGAAGTTCACAGTTTCAGGCTGAGGGTTTAATTTAACACGGAAGGGAAAACTGAAGTAAGAGGGTTAGAACTCTTGAGAGACTGTTGCTAGGGGCAACTGGCAAGTGCTGGCTGTAGGCCTAGAAGGTAAGGCCAGGCTGAGGGAACCAGCCCTCAGCCAGAGATAGTTTAACACTGCCTTGATGTTGTTTGGTCCACCAGCCAGACAGATATAGTTGATGAATTGGTTTGGGGACGTCCCTGTTGCTAGGCTGCCCTAATCTAAATCCTGCCCATGATCCACAACCCAAACCTCCTTTCAACCTCCCTTCAACCTCCTGGGGTCCCCAAGGGGAAGTCAGGGGTAGCTGGGTGTCTGAGTGATGTCAAGGAAATCAGAACACCCCAGTTGGTTCTGCAGGGGTTTTTATAGTCCCAGCTCAAACTGTCATCTCCTGGCACTAGCACCTGCAGGGCCAGAGTTCCATTCTCCTAACTGACAGGATTGTCTAGGGTAATTTTGTAAATGCAAGAGATCTTGCATAAATCCTGCATTTGTGTTATTTAGAATTTCTGGGACTCTACTTAAGAGCTATTTGGGGCTCATATGAGCCTTAAGGTATGTAGATTATATGACGAACTTCCTGTGGACATTTTAGGGGACTTTGGAAAATTATATTTCCCATGATTCCTCTTGTAAATAAAAATGGAGGCAGACAGGAAGCGTGATGATGTAAGAGAGGGGATAAGACTCCTGGAGTCAGGAGGGGAGGGAGTCCTTTTGGTTACCAGAGTGCGCGAAGGTACCGAAATGTGAAATTACTGATGCGGCAGTTGGAATTCTTACAGGCGCGTGGTCTAATAATTCATCTCTATCAGCATGGCTTTTATTAAAATACTAATTTCCCTCATTATATCAGCCTTCATTATTTTTAATAATAACACATTACAATGTGTACTATCAGGATTTAGCCATTGCAGTCTGAAAAGATTTTCTCTTAATCTGGGTTGCCACAACTGGGAAGATCTTAAATGGGTCAATTGAAATAGATATACTGACTAGAAAAGATTATTTTTCATAAACAGGCTTACACATGAGGGCCAGAAATGTTCAGTGATCAGAGACCTCTTGCTGCTAAATGGACCATGGACCCTTCATATAAAGAAAGTTGGGGATTGTCTTACCTTCAATCTCACTGCCAATATCACACTTGTCTTGTTGATGGGTAAGGAAGTTAACCATGGGGGCATGGTCAACAAGAAGTGGTACAAGATGGCCTTCTATCTTTTGTGCTTTGTGTATGAACTGTCCCAGACCTCCTCTTCCCCCAAAGCTTCCACACCATTACTTTTACCATAATTTCTTAGGTCATTCCCCCACACACTTATTACTGCTAAAACTATACGAGAGAGAGAGAGAGAGAGAGAGAGAGAGAGAGAGAGAGAGAGAGAGAGAGAGAGAGAGAGAGA